>NW_009603202.1:0-13143 GCF_000690535.1 Cariama cristata
CTGAAAGGAGGTTGTAGCAAGTTGGGGGTCAGTCTTTTCCCCCAAGTAACAAGTGACAGGACAAGAGGAAATGGCCTCAAGTTGTGCCAGGGCAGGTTTAGATTGGATATTGGGAACATTTTTTTCACTGAAACGGTTGTCAAGCATTGGAACAGGTTGCCCAGGGAAGTGTTTGAGTGATCATCCCTGGAGGTATTTAAAAGACATGTAGACGTGGTGCTTGTGGACATGGTTTAGTGATGGCCTTGGCAGTGCTCGGTTAATGGTTGGGCATGATCTGACAAGCAGGTTGAAAATTGGTTGGACCACCTTGCTTAAAGGACAGTGATCAATGGCTCAGTGTCTGGTTGGCCACTTATAACAAGAAGAATAGTCAGGGCTGATATTGTTCTCTATCTTCACCAGTGACCTGGATGATGACACAGCGCACCCTCAGCAAATTTAAGGATAGCACAAAACTAAGAGGAAGGATTGACATGCTGAGACGTGGCAGAGCGTTTACCCAAAGGGAATGCAATAAACTTGCAGACTGGACCAACATCACAAGGTTCAGCAAGGAAGAGTGTAAAGGTCTGCATCTAGGACAAAATCGTCCCACACCTCAGTACAGGCAGGGATGTGACTGGCTAGGAACAGCCCTGCTGAAAAAGACTTGGGGAGTTATGACGGACACCAGGTTGAACATCAGCTAACAGCACACTCTGATCACAAATAGTCAAACCATGTTCTGCACTAAATTGAAAATAATCTGACCAGCAGGATGAAGGGGGGGTCTTATCCCCCTCTACCTGGGATTGGCAAGACTGCACCCAGAACACTGCATCCAGTTTTGGATTCTTTATTCAAAAGCCTGGGGAGCAACTGAAAAAGGTCCAGCAGACAGCTGCTATGATAGTCATGGGCCTACATTACAGATCCTATGAAAAGAGATTGAGAGATGTTTTTTTTCAGCCTGATGAAGAGGTGGCTAAAGTGTGACCTAGTAGCTGTCCATAATTGTATGAACTACACTTATACGGACCATGAGGACAAACTATTCTTGGTAGTGCTAGATGATATAACAGAAGACAATATCCCCAGACTGCAGCTTGGAGGGTTTGTGTTGAACATCTCAAAAAACCCCAAAACTGAAACTAAAACCAAAACCAAACTAACTAGAAAAGTAGTGCAACCCCAGAACAGTTCACTAGAAAGGTCAGAGGAGTCTCAAGACTTGACTAGGAGAAGTCAATGCTGACTTGTACCAGATGCCTTCCACAAGTGTCTTCCAAGCAACATTTCTGTGAAATTCTCTGGCAATCCAAGTCTGAAATGGAGGCAAGGGCCTTGAAAACCAAATTTTTCTCAAAAAAGTAATCTTGGGCTAAATTTCATAAATGTAGTAGATAGCGATGTTGAATATTCAATAGACACAACATACTATTTGTTGTCCATAATAATTAACATCCTCTCTCTATGTCCAGGAGATGATAACCACTTTATCACCTCTCCTGCTTCCCACATCACTCTGGATCCAGATACTTGCTAGCTTTTCTTTCATATTCTTCAACTGGTTAACATAAGTGAGTATAACTTTAAATAACAATTCCCCACTTCTATTTAGACCGGCAAGCTGCTGATTCTACTCTTTATTTGTAGAAGAATTTGGGTGCCTAAAAGCTAGTGGGGTTTTTGTTTCTTTTTTCCTCTGTATGTCAGACTGTCTAAGAAAAGATATCCTCTCTCAGTACAAACTTTGCTTACTTCATATTTTCAGATGACCACAGACCAACAACATTACTTGTACCATGAAAGTCAGTGTTAGTTTTGTCATCTGCAAATGACGACACGTTGTGAAGTCAATTGACTTTAATACACTTCTTGTATTTTCAAGCATTTCTAATGAATTTTTACTCTTGTATTGAAAACAATTAAGCAGACAATAGATCACTTCTCTTTCTACTATATAGGAATGAACATCTGCCAGAAACATTTTAACATTTCCATGGTTTAAAGCACCAGTAGCCACAGAGAAAAATACACCCTTTTCAACCAAGCCTTTAATGATTCTTTTGATTGAAAATGGAGCTAGTATATTACCAGAAATATGTAATGCTTTTATTCTACCAAGATATATTATTTAACAATGGGTGAATTTTGCAGAATAACTCTATTTAATTTGTTCTTTCAATCTAATGACCCATATGAATGATTGTAGATACCATTGTGGCACATAAGTTGTTTCTGTCAAAGCCAGAATGTGTAATTTTCTTCAAATCTTCATCAGGGAAAACATTTCAACTTCGTAGACCCTGTACAAAAATTGTTTTATAAATTACTTTGTTCGCAAGCTGTCTTGTATCTGATGGTCAAGTATGAACAATTAAGAAGAGTCTTCTGCATCAGCTACAGTAGTCACAGTAATAATCACTACTGCTGATGATCCATGCAAATTTGTATCTCCAGTGAGTGTAAACTCTTTTCTTCATAGACGTTAAATCTCGTTTTCTCGGAGGAGTGTTACCATCTAAAGCACTGTCGAGTCATGGTCTGTGTAATTCATCAAAATCCACATAGAAGCAATAATTAAACATAGCTGTTGACAAGGATCATGCTGCCAGCCTTGGATCAACTGTTGTTGAAGCCCTGTATACACCAATAGATCTCATTGCCCCAACCAGCTTTGCCTACGGCCTCCACCCACACATCTTCTTGCTGTTGCCCGAAGAGCTGCATTTAAATTTTGACTTGTCTGAGATGGTGAGTAAGTCTGTGTTCAGCTGGACACCTCGCTGCTCCTGAATGATTGACCTTGGACCTGCCTCATGACTATGGTCCTGCCTGGTGATCTGGGCTCTCAGTTGAACCTGATGACTGTCACTGCTTTCTCGGCTGAATCTGGTGACCGTAGCTCTGCTTTCCTTGGGTCCGGTGGGTCTGGGCCCCCTGTTGAAGAGGTCTCTGCCTGTCTTGCTGTCATCCCCAGCCTCCAACTTGCCTTTCCTTGTGGAGCAGCCCTAGGCTTTATGCTACCCTGACAACTCTGACCCTCTTGAGTCCTGAGCCAACCATAGCGGAGCTTGTGCCTCAAGCTGTGAAGGATCTTACCCCCCAAGACAGCCCTCTAGCCTCACACTGACCTTCACACCTTGCAGAAGATTATGGTCAGCATGCAAAGGTAAGTGACACTCCTGCAGGCTTCTTTTACCCCAGTTGTTCGACTCCATTGTGCAGTCTGAGTAAGGAGAATTTTTTCAGTCCTGCCTTTCTCAAGTTGTGCATCTCAGAGCTTCTATCCAGATCTTCTCCAACATTTGAATCAAGATCACTTCTTTTTGTAGTTGAGACATGTTCCTGTTGATCCATGCTGGATTCAGAGATGCTCTGTGTTGCATTCACACTACAGTGAAGACCCAGCAGCTACTGGGCTTGGAAGAATGTTTCCAGCGACTTGTGATAAGACTCCTACCCACAACTGTTTAGGACCTATCAGAAAGATCTCACTTGCCACCACCTCTTGAGGCTTTAACCAACAAATAATCCCATTGCATCTTTGCAAAGAGACATTCTGGTCTGCATCTCCGGTGAACATCTGCTGCTTACTGAGCTGTTAATGGGCCTTTCACAGATTTGCTTCCTTTATTTCTTTACTTGAATAAAAAATGCAAAAGTAGATTTATGGGGTAGTATCACATTTTGACAGGCAAAGTCGATTACTTTTATTTCAAGAGTGTAATTCAGTACTGCTGAGGACAACATGAATGGACTTTTCTTAAAGTAATTTGTAGACGCTTGGACTCACTTTTGTTAAAAAGTTTCTCAAGGCAGATTTTACACTGAAAAGTGCCATAAACAGCCGCTCTGCTTTAGTTCTGTTCTGAAAAAGTTTGTTTGATGATGAAGCTGATCTTTTACATACCTAGAAGAAAAGAATGAAATAAATAGAGCTATTAATTAAAGAAAGGGAGAGCTTGCCATCTTTAGGGAGGTCTTCCAGAAATAAGGGATAACCCTTTAAAAACAGGATGGTTAGTCAAGTTAATGTCTTTCTTCATCCTTCCCTAACTAAAGATTCTCTAAGCCTATAATGTCTTTTATTCTCAAATATAATCCATCTGAGAGGACTTGCAGAAAGTTACCAGCCTGTGTGATGCTTTGTACCCACAGGTTCCTCCTCAAAGTCCCACCTCAGTGGGTACCAACTCAGTTGCTAACATCACAGTTCGCTGCTCCTTTTGGAGGGCAATGAGGATGTTATCCTCCATAGGACCTCCTTAAACATTCCTTTTCAGCAGTAGCTTCCTACATATCCCTTGCAGTAGCAGGAAAGTAAGGTCAAGGAACTTCTCGGTAAGAAACTAATTCACAGATGCAACTCTGGTTGTGTCTATCATCTCAGCAATTCTTGTTATGTTTGGGAGTCCCTGGCACCACTGGCAGTGGAATGAGTTTTTCTGTGTGTACCTTGCCATATGCCATAGCGTCTTGCAGCCCACCTACAGACACTGTCAAGTTCCTACTATGACTGACCTTTAGAGGGAGGTGGGGAGGAAGACTAGAATGACCCAAAGCATTTGTGACTTTCATCCAACAGGTTTAAAACCCCATGATCAAAAAGTCAACAAAGATTAACATTCTTCTTCAGCTTCTGTTTTTTAGCTTTTAGATGAATTCAAGTCCCACTTTCAAGGTTTTTTCCCTCAAAATGAAAATCATAATTTTTGTTCTTCTTTTATTCAATAGAAGCTGAGACTTGTATGCAATAACTGGTTTTCAAATTTCACAAGAGGCAGGATTTTATCATGACACCTGGCAACGTTTTGATAAAAAGTCCCTATAGTCAATGGGAATCTTTAGAGTGTTCTGGATCAGATCCACAAATAGGATGGGGAATGTGAACACTTAATTTACGGGACATCTAAACTTCTAATATGTTAATGGTATAACTGGCTCAAATGAGCTAAGAAACAGTGGGTTGGTCCTTGTTTTTCTAATCAGTGTTTAAATGCATTTTTGAAAAAAGGATAAAAATTGAATGGCTTCTTCATATTGGAGCTAATTAATAATGTAGGTGGAATGGTTTGGTTTGGCTTCATTTTTTTTTTACCTCCTCCTGTCAACAAACCAGCTCATATACCAACTATGATTCCCTTTAACAAACTAAAATAGAAGCAAATACACTGTTATCATACAATATCCTTGTTCTGAACATGTATAATATAGGTTTAGATAGCCGGTTTTTAATGTCTCTCATGTACAAAAGATCACTAGATAACTAACCTAAAAATTTTCCTTTGAATGCCTTTTTATTGTAATTCTGTTATAAAAAACTATATAAAATAGAATTACTAAAAATATGCATGCATATAAACATGTCTCAGTATCCAAATATTTTTTTTTTCTTGTGTGCACTTTAACCTGTGCATTAAAAAAATATGGATGTGTACATTTATATTTTAACTCAGCTGTTGGAGGTACAGAACATACACAGTTCTCCTTAGTATTAGCGCTGCAGGAGTTCAGACCATAGATAATGTATTCAGGTAGCGATGAGTATCAAAAAAAAAAAAGTATGTAAAACAGGATATGTTGGCCACAGTTCTCTTATTTCTATTGTGAAAGAGAAAGGTCTGACTTCTTGTGGTTTGGGATTGAAGGTCTCCCTCTGTGTCTTTCTGGATCTCAAATTAGGACGGAAATTCCTCACTTTGAAAAGAAGAGATCTCTGTAGCAGGTTGATGTTGGGGCTGGTAGCCACCAGGATTCAGACAGATCTTTCCTGGGTCAAGATTTCCACAGCTAAATGAAGTGACTGTGAGGGAGTGTAAGCAAGGCAATGTAAGGTTTAACATGTAAGACATTGAGTCTGGTATAAATGTGTAATCGCACCCCAGATACAGCTAATATCGATGTAACAAATAATTATGATGAGAAATAAAAAGATTGTCAGATGCTGAAAAAGCTATACCTGTACTGGACAGAATCGATCTGATTATAAAATTTAAGATCATCAAATACTGAACAAGCATAGTGACAATGTGAGTTATGAAGATGAAAATGTGTTCCACAAGCTTTTTCGAACTGACATCATCTTGCCATTGAATATGTCATCATGATATATATCACCACCTATCTGTGTTCTCTAGAATGAAAATTTTCTCAAGAAATCCATAAGAGATTAACCTGCTCTGAAAAAGTATGGGAAAAGGGAATTTAGAGCATAAGTTCAGTTTCCTCTAGATTTCCAGCCAACTAGTTAACTCACGTGGAAAATGACAACCTGGACTGGAGGGTGAGAAGTGACTGAATGGTGTGGTAACACTTATTAACATGAGTCAAGGCTGGTAGCACAATGGGGTGACTTTATACTAAAGAGACCTTTGCTTTTTATTAAGCTTGACCAATGTAACTTCCATATTCTTTTTTTCTTGATGTAAATTTCCCTGAGCAGTTTCAGTATGAAATGGCCAGTGACCAGCTTTTCCTTTGGTGACCTCAGATGACAGAGGGATTGTTAAAAAAAAAACATCAAAATGAGGATGATGGTGATTTAATTGTCAGGAAATGGTACGTGCTGGAACGAAATCCTTTTCTCTTTGCTGGAGTTGTAAAGATGAACATGAGATTGGGACAGCAGTTTTGGTTGACTGTGTACCAGTACATTGAACTGTCTGGGAATGTCCCCAGGCACCAGAACGTGATCCATCTATATTAGAAAGAGGTTGGAGAGGTCCTTGGAGTGCCTTGTATGTGCCAATGACACTCTCCAAACACCTCCCAGGCACAACTCAGGCATAAGTGTGTTCCAAGGTCCATGCCTATTTGGCAGTTTGCATGCAGCAACCCTGCATCTAAACAGGTTCCTAGCACAGAGGTAGCTCGTGATGCATCAGTTGCCCTTATTGCGCAGGAAATTTTCCAAGTACATTTAATTTTTGAGTGCAGACAGTCCCTCCCAGGAAAAAGGCATATTGCATCTGCAGCTTCTATCTCTGCAAGCTGATGGGAATTTCTGACCTCGCTTTGCTGGCTGCAGAAGTCTGCAAGGGGCCCTAATTCAGAAAAGCATGTATTTATGTGCATTGCTAAATCATAGCCCATAGCCCATACAGATAAAAGCCCTTAGGCCTTATCTAACTTTCTTTCACATGTTAATGGCAACTTGAATTATTTTTCCCCCTACAAAACCTGACAGCAAAAATTTGAGTTTTCAGAAGACAGGCTGAGGATGATGGGCACAGAGGGCACTTGCAGCCATACCTCTAATTTTACTTTCCTCAGTGTATGACAATTACAAAGGGTCAAATCCTAACACTATTCCAAGGCTGAGTGGAACCTTAATTATTTCAATGAGCCTGCTAGGGACAAAAAGCGCCATTCAATGGATCGCTGTATGTAGTAAAAATGAAGAGCCAGTATTTCTGTCCCAGGGCAGAGATATTGAAGACTTCTTCAGAAGGAGGCACTATCAGAGCCCTAGCCTGTATTTTTCATCCTGGCAAAGCCTGGTAGTGACAGCTGTGACTCACATACACAATAGGATACAAGACCTTCTCTGAAAATAGAAGCTGAAGTATAACAGACTGCAGTAGTAACCCGCTCAAGTTAATGAGGGAGATTTGTTCGACGTGTATAACATTTCTCGTCCTATGATTAAAGGAATGATTTGGCAGTAAATGCGCTATGAATGAGCTGACAAGACTCTATGCACCAACCAGCAAATGACTGTAACATGCCGTTTTTATTAGAGCACGCGTCAGCAATGAATATTTATTTAGAAGAGGATTTCCAAGAGATGCAATGGATCTAAAGGTCATCGACTCCCGAAGCTTTTGAACTTTCTAATATTGAGCTATCTTACTTTTCTAGAATAGATGAGTAACCCCTCTGCTCCACTCTTACTCCCCAATTCCTTTGAAAATTATTTTGTTCTCATCTTGCCGTCTGCACTGGTTCAAAGAAAAGGGAGGTGGGGGGGGTGTCAGTTTTTTTTTTTTATACTGCTTCAAAGAGATAGCCTTTGGGGATAGAAGCAGCAAAGAACAAGGGTAGGGGGAGACACCAAGGCTGAAAGTAATTTTCTGGGGCCTCTCACCTTCTCAGGTACATTTTTTGTCCTCAATTTATGAACCTCTGCCCTAGTCCTTTCCTCTGCACCAAGGCAGAATCAAGGATACCTACACCACTCTGGAGCATGTTTGCCTCAGGTATTCTAATAAACATCCAAGGATTTTTCACAGCCTCTCTAGAGAACATTCACTCTTCTTTTTTTTTATGGCATTTAATTTCTCTTCTTTGCTAGAAGTTGAACAGATTTCTTATTGTTCTAGTCACCAAGGGCACAGAACTATTGATCTCCATACTCTCCCTCTCCTTTGCTGGAAGAACATGTACCTGGCTTCCTTTGGGCTTCTTTTTTTCTAGGCTAAACAAATCCAACCGCTTCACTTTTTCTCCCCATGTTGTTTTCACATCCTCTTCTCATTTTCACTGTTACTCTCCAGGGGTTTTTCAGTATGTGTGGACTTTCTACTGCGCCTTTTCTCAAGGAGCTGCTACTGATGAAATTCATCAGGTTACTGAAGTCTGTGGATTTCCATTATCCAGTGAAAGAAGGTAAAAAGGGATACTGACCTCCAGAGAATTCTGAAGCCTAACTTGTAGAAAACACCTCTAAGAAAAGAGAAGAAAATTTCATCTCATTGGCCTAACTGCTCCTTTATCTATTTGCTCAGACTCCTGAAAAGCCTGAAAAATTATCAAAGGAGGACTTCGTAACAGGGACATTGGACTGAAACTATGGAGAAATGAACCCCCAAACTCACTAGAAGTTAACTTGTCCCATCACCTTAGCTCAATAGTCTTGGGTAAATTCTTTGCCCCTCTCCAGTGAGCAACCTAAGCAAAGTTGGGAGGTGGACAGACTTCCTCACCCCAGGGATGGGCAGTACCCAGTGCCCACCACACTGGTCTCGCTCTCCCAGTGTCCTCTGTGCTCAGTGAGTGAGACAGAACTTCTGATCCTCCTCATGCTTATGTCCTTCAAGGCCTCCATGTAGAGACTTTTTGGCCCTCAGAAAGGTTGTCTTTGCTAAAGGAGTCACAGGATTTACAAAGTCAATGACCCATGGTCTTAGGGTGCCTGGAGGTGGGTCTCATGTGAAATGGAGCAGTGATTTGGGCCATCAGGTCAATTAATGCAAGGAATTATTCTGAATTTTGATGGTCAGGTCCATAGCTGCACTGAGATGTCGGTATTGGTCTTCATAGCACCTGTTCAAAGCTTAAAGTTCCCTGCTTGGCAGCAGCAAACTGGGTGGAAAGTAGAGTTACCTGGCACTCCAGCCTAGATCCATTTCTGCTTCTAGATCAAGGAAGCTGCCTACAATCCATGGAAGAAAAAGTTGTTGCCATGCCCATTTGAAGCACTTAAAGGCGAAAAGCCAAATGCAACATCCTGCCACTACCAAAACCAGAAGCACCTGCATTCATTTCCACTGTGCTAACAAAAGTGCTGTCTCACAGTGAGTTCAGGCAAGCTGTATTGCATGGAAATAATGGTTTTACTTAGCAATCCAGGTTTAGAAGAAATCCTTGGGGAAACAGAAGAAAACTTTGAAGACAAAAATATAAGATGATTTTTTTTTCCAAGACAGGCATTTTTTCTACAGCATCCTGTTTAATGCTGCCTTTGAGATATAACAGAGGAGGATATGACCATCCAGCGGATGGTCAAAGCCCTGAATGTCTTTTGCAGGTTGCTGGCTCAAGCCTACCCCTTGTTCTCAGTGTCTTTTGTGAGTTACAACAGCTTATGTAAGAGAAGGCTAGTTTGAGAAGAGAGAATTTCAAATGCAGTCCCTACCCTGAGGAAAAAAAAAAAAAAAGAAAAAAGAAACAACAACAAACAACTTGACAAAAAAATCTCACCACGAATGGCATGAAGCTTTTCTTCAGCCATCCAGAAAAAAAAAAAAATCAAGTGTCCCACATGTTTTAAGGTATCGATCTAGTATGATGCTATTTAAAGCAATGAAGACAGTCTCCTAAAACTTTTCTCTGATGCTCAGATGGTGACATTGAACAACATTAAGGAAATTCCTTCCCCAGATAATTTTTCTCTGATTTCCTCTAACCTGATAGAACATTTCTTATTATTAAGTCCCTGAGAAGTGTGTACCATAAGCCAGGTAAAGCCAGTCAGCCTACAGGTATGCAGAGTAAAAATAGCTGTTCTGTGAAGCTGTCTGTACAGGCAGCAAACCACAATGGTGATGTGGTGTGCCAAACTCTGAGATATTATTATTCTTTTAATTAAATTCAAGTATGCTTTGCAGATACTATTTACTTTCTCTGATTATTGTACACAGACTTGTGTCAAAGGCATTAGGAAATCCTAAGTGGGGATGGTTACCAGCATAGCTATCTAAGCCAATAGGGAACATCTGGATCATGAAAGTTTAAGGGAGATAAAGATCATGAAAAGTGACAGAGTTGGAAGATAAGTCTACATCCCAAATTCACAGATGACAACTCCTAGTTCATTGCAGAGGACAGCAAGGCTGTGATTCATGAAGAAGCAGGGAGTTAATTTAACCCTTCAAAGGATGTGAGTAAGGCAGAACTGTGAATTAGCCAACCCTTCTTCCTACTTTTCAAAAGACTGGATGCTAGGACATCTCTTGGGGCTATATAACTATAAAATCTAATCATTATCATCGTGCTTAAAGGTGAGTACACAAAGCAGGGACTGTGAGAAATGATGTACACTTTCTGGTGGAGGGACTTTAGAGAATGAGAGCAGGTTACAACAGCAAGAAAGCAAAACCAAAAGGAAGGCATGCAGAGATCCCAGGACAAGGTGGAGAGAAAAGGTTGCATGTGAATATAAAAAAAAAATCTATGAGGGATTATGAGATCTGATCCCAACCTTGTCCTGGAGATTGACTTCCCAGCTCCTGGGACCTGCCTTATCCGCATAAACTTGCCTGGTGATCTGGACTCTTGGTCGAACTTGGCCATGATCTGTCCTGCTCGCTTTGCTCAGGGATGGGGCTGGTGAAGCTCCTGCCTGACCAGCCAGGTTACAGAGCTCAGCTGCCAGCTCCCCATGCCTTAGGGACTCTCGCTAGTCCCTGACACCCCCGCTGACTGAGTTGCTGAGGGATGGCAAGAAGAAAGTCATGGATGCAATGGGAAATTTCATTTAATCGGCCACTAAGTGACAGTTAAGAAACTAAGTCAAGACACACGGCTAAAACAGCAGAGCTTGCACTCTCCCCAGAAGAAATATAGCTGTATCATTTAACAGGTCTTCTGCATCTTGGTGATGGATGCCCAGAAAAAGTTAGAAAATCTGCTGTCTTTACAGGAAGACTCATCACCCATGGCCTTGTGCGCAGAGGAGCTGTCATAGCCCTCTCCTTCTCCTACCCCCAGGGTAAGACCTCATTATTCTTTGCAGCCTTGCAGGAAGCTGGTGAAGGATCAGTGCGAAGTTGAGGTCAGGCCATTTTATCTTGGGCTCCTGCCATGCTGGGACAGCTGAAGGGAGCAGATGCTTGCAAGGCAGATGATCACCTACAAGAAGGTCTCGAGCAGCCTTCAGGGGTTTGTGAGAGGCAGGAGCTTTTTTCCATACCCAGTTTAGTATGGGGTAAGGGCATCCTTGGACAGCAAGAAGGGCAGAGGAGGTGGGTTCAAGGGCCCCTGGAGAGTATTGTGTGTCTCCTGCAGCAGTATGGCTGTGGAGAAGACCCAAAGCCAGTGACTGTGAGCCACCAGAGCTACATGAAATAGGGAAGGTGTGAAAGTGCTCCTCCAGTTCACAGGGTGCAATGGAAGAGCCAGTCATCTTGCCATCTCCTACCTCTTCTGTGACCCAAGGAGTGAAGGATATGACCAGGACCTCATGCAGTGTCATGGCTGAGACCACGGTGACACAGGAGCTCCAGCACTGACGCCTGAGGAAGCAAAGGCTTCTGGGAAACTCCGGAATCAGCCATTTGGCTTGTACAGGCTGACAACACAAACAGCTCTTTCTGCAACATGTTCTGATTTGCACTTTTGGAGAGGAGATGCACCCTGCGAGGTGACATAGGAGCCTGCTGCTTTTCTAGCTAAGCTGTCTGTGAAATGACTTTGCACACTGGTAATAGAACCTGAATGAGCTCCTGGTACTCTGAGAAAGTTGTAACCTACAGGAGTGGGTGGAATTGCACTCAAGTGGTTGGAGGGGAAGGTACAGGACAGCTACTATATCAAAGGACCCAGGGGATGGGGAGCCATGGAAGAGGAAGGGGATGCACCTTGCACAGCTCCCATAAACAGTACTCTCATATGCATGCATAGCAATCCACCCTCTGCTGCCCTTCTTTAACAGACAGCTAGTTAAGGGGAATATTTTTTTTATGCACTACATGACTGAACTGTGGAAATCATCACCTCAATTTGTTGCATAAATGAAAGTAGATTCAAATGCAATATCAGATCCATTTATGTAAGGAAGGTCTATTGAGGGCTATTCACCATAAAGATGGGATTACATCCTGGCTCAGGATGTCCCTAAGTCACAGAATGCCAGAGGACAGAGGATCTTCATTTTACACCTGTCCCGTTCTTAAACTTTTTTTCTGTGCCTCCACCTGCTACATCTTTCTTTTGTCCTTAATTGTAGTAAGTGAAGATGGAGGCAAATTTTGCTAACTTCTGCCTTTCTTGACTTCTTGGGACTGTGCATCTCAAAAAGAATCTTAGTAACCACATGGTCTCCAAATGAAGGACTACAGAAGAAGCCACCCTTCCACAGTGCTTGCAGCCACTATGTTGGTAAGTTATCATGTGTTACACAAGAGTTACTCATGTGTTACAGCATAGAGCTCATCACCACATACCAGTAGGGAATCTTGACCTTCAATGACACCCACTATCTGCCCCTCCATTCTTATTTCCTACTCTCCTTATTTCCTTATTTCTTGTCCTCACTGGTATCTTCAAGCCTTGCTCAATCCAGCATGCTAGGACTTTGAGTAGTGCTAAAAGGAAAAGCCTTCCTGCCCATACTTCCCTTTCTCTTCACATAGCACGCACGAGAGACAGTGGAGCTACCCAAGACTAGAGGTTATGGAGGTACTGGAACTGGGGGGGGGGGGGGGGAGGGGAAAA
>NW_009603202.1:13174-22583 GCF_000690535.1 Cariama cristata
AGAAAACAAAACACCCCACATTTTTAGGAGTAATCAAAAAGATGTCTTTCTAATAAACCAGGGTGTATCTGCATCTGGTGTAAAATTACTGTCATTTCATTAACTCTTAATAAGAAGCAAAGTCTATGTGATGTACGTCAGTCACAATCTGCCTGCAGAGCTCTCAAATCCTTCTCCTGATTTTTACGGCATTTCCCACAAAACCCCTTCCCTGAAACAAGAGCTGTATTTTCAGTTCAGGAGGTCAGTTTCTTTTGGGGGAATTTAGACTGAGCAGTGAACTTTTAATGGGAATCTAGAAACAACCTAAAAGTGGAGCCAAAAAGATTGCTGTTCTGGGAACGCTTCCTACTGACCTTATAATTATCAAACCCAAGAAAAGCACAATTGAAGTCAAGCACTTCTGCCCCCTTACGGAGCATGGAGGACACCATTATTATAACTAAAGACTAAGTCTTAAGCTTTCCAACAAACATATAATAAATCAATGTCCTTTCCCTTGTTTTAATTTCACACACAAGATTTATGAACCTGTATATTTAGACTGTTTATTTAGAGCTCTGGCATGCAGGCAACTCTTGGCACAATAGGAGAGCTTTCTCTGAATGTATGCTCAGATGCTGTTTTGATTTGGCTTTATTTTAATGATTTAAATTAAAGAATCCATCACTGCCTTCCAAAGATCAGCTCAAAGTTAGCAAGGTCAAAGGCATGTTTTGCGTTAGTCTCAATTCCGCTGCAGCGTCTTGTTTGAACCACACCTGATTCCATGAATGGCAAAATCTCTCTGCATGGAATTCTTGGTTTGTAACCAGGTGCCACCCTGGAGCTGAAACAGGGGAGAGCACAGTTGTGCTCTTCAAGTCCTCCCACCAAAGAGCATCATCCTACTTGACTCACAAAAAGAAGAATAAATATAGATGTGTGTACAGTTTTTGAATTCTTTCTGAATTGCTAGCTTTCCCTTTAAACTATTAAACCTCTCTGAAAGCAGCTCTCAGCCTTTTGCATACCAAGAATATTCCTTGCTTACACACACCATAGATACCACAAGGACTGTCCTCTCTCGTCACTATGGGAATACAAGGGAGTTATGATGGTTTTCTCCTCCACATTCCTTTCTCTCCAAACAAGGATTGATGTTCTGCAATTTTTTCAGTCTGACTGTTCAGTGGATCATTTCTTTTCATATCATATGGCCCGAGTACTGGTAGAATTTAATATCACTGACTGTCACTTGAATGTGGGTTTCTGAAAAACATTAATCATATGTAAATATTAAGTTACATTTATTATTTTTGCTTTTAGTATTTTCCTTTTCACAATCAATGTTAAAAATGTATCCAGCTTTTTTAACTGCTCTGTGAATCTTTCTGAAATCTTCCCAGGACGATTGTGTTGTCACTCCCCTACTTGACTCCCCCATTGACTGTGACTGTTGGGTCACAGTGACTCGGTGGCACCCAGCTTGCAGCAACCATAAGAGAGATAATTTTCCTCAAGATGTTTCTGGAAACACCACAGAATATTTGTCAAAATGGTTCAAAGGATGACTTTTTGATCTCTGTCAGGGGGGAAAGCCTTTCTTCTTCCTTTTTCACAGTAGATCCCATAGGAGGACAAACACGTTCCTCTTAACTAACCTGTGGAATCTATCCTTGATGTGGATAAGACACAGCAGTGTAAGGAGATCTAAATTTAGATTGTCTAGAAGAAAGAAGTAAGTTTCTTTTATAAAATTGTCTATTATTGTTCATTATTTGACTGTTGACTAAACTATCAGTACCTTAAAGAAATGCATTTTCCCCTTATCAGTGTAGGGTTTTTTTGTAATTTCAGGAGGGCAATGAGGAGATTACATATGCTTCCAGGTGAGAGGTTTAACCTTATATTGTATTTCAATCTCTCAGTAAACTGAGAAAGCGCTTGAGTAAATTATCCCTTACAACAACGAGAGTGCAATGTCACTGCTGAGTAAGGTCTCCTGACTGGTTCTGAACATTTGCTTTAGATACATCATGTGAGTGAGCATGTAAATAATTTTGTGCAAGTACAGCAGGTTAGCCTTGTACTGAAAAACTTCTTGTTCTGCTGAAGCATTTAGTCAGAGAAACTGGAAAAGGAAAGGACAGCTCAACAAGGACATGACATCTTCCCCTCTTGTTTGACAAATGTCCTTTGATTGCAACTGCAGTTGCATGTAATGCTTAGTCTCAGTCCAGCAGGTAGAAATACAAAATACAAACAAAATATTTTTCTCCTCACTTATGTAGGCCTAGCCTGGGCACTAATGGCTTTGCTTAGATTCATCCTTGCTCATTTTAGATCTGATGGCAGTGTTTCAACTAAAATTGGAATCACTCTGGGCTCCCAAGAGTCTCCATGTAGAAAAAGAGTCACCTTCAGAGCATGGCTCAGCTTATTTAATCTCACAGACATCTCGTCCACCTAAAGATCAGTAGAATCTTTCCTGCCTGGAATCAACATTAGACCTCACAGTCTCACTCATGACTCATCTAAGACAGGTTTGTAAGCTGTAACAGAGAACAACACAAAGGTTCTAAGCTATCAGAGACACAGATGAGTAAATGCAGCATCATGCAGACATCCCAGTTCAGGACTGAGGGTGACACAGCTGAGCTCAGTATATCCAGAATCTTTCTGGGCAATCAAAACCCATTCTGTATTATAGCTGGTGTCATATCTGGCAATATCTTCCAGTTTCTTAATAAATCTACCTGAAAGTAAGCTATTCTGTTCCCATTATTAGGCTTAGGACACTGTCCCAGACCCTTCAGCCTTAATTCTTAAGAATTTCCAGACTAAATTCATCCATGTCCAATATATAAAAAATTATTTTTGCATCAGTGTTCTCCCTCTGCATAAAGCGTCCTTCTCTGTTCCTTGAGTTCACCTATATATTTAGAGAACAATCATATTCCCTCTCAGCTTTCATTTTCCTAGGCTGTATAAAACACAAGCACTTCTAGGCTTTTCCTATCTGATAACCTCTCCATGCCACTGATGGTCCTGGATGAACTTCACGGCACCAGCTTGAAGTCATATTTCTTGTTTATGGGAGCCAAGGATTTTGTACACTGTTCTAAAAGAGGCCTCACTTCAGTCTCAACAAAGACCTCTCCTGAGAACAGCTCAGCTGAAGCATCCCAAGGATATTTGCTTTTTCAGGGCTGTATCATTCTGTGATCAACAAACACAACATGCCCTTTTTACTCACTCATTTTCCGCTGATAAGCTCCAGGTTTATAGCGGATTCTCTCACTATTAATCCCCATATGCATGACCTTACTCTTTGTACCATTACATTTTTCAGTTCTCCATCCAATTTACCTCAGTAATACACCAATCCTCTTCTGAATTTCCTATACATCCCAGCTTTGTGCTGTCTACAAAATTCATTAGTAAATCTCTATTTTTTAAGCCAGAGTCAGCAATGTAAACATTAAATAAGTTTAGTCTGAAGACAGAGCATTGTGAAACTCCACTAAAAACTGCCCTGCAAACTACAAGTTCTCTTCTCTACAGAACCCCAGGTCATTTCTCTTTAGTAGTTACTTACCACATTAGTATTTTGGAAATGATCCACATTTTCTCCAGCTAATAATATCCCATGTGGCACAATATTGATATTGCCTCATTGAAGTCTAAGTGGATTATGTCTAAAGCATTTTTCCCATCCATAAGAATTGGTTATCCTTTTTAAGGAAAGATATCAGACACAAACAGCCTTTGATAAATCTGTATTTCCTCCCATCTTGATTTATTTTCACCTCCTTGTGGTCGTTTCTTTTCTTTAATTATTCATTCATTTTTGTTTTCTTGAAGATTTATTCTAAAGCTTGCACATTTGTGGGGTTGGGTGGTTGCTTTTCTGCACTCAAATATGGACGCTATATTTATTATTTGACATACAGATGGAACCACCCCCAACTTCATACATTTATTAAAGAGCTTTGAGATGGAGCGCTGATTTTCTGAGCCAGCTCTTTCAAACATCAAGAATGCTGATTACCCAGCTCCATATCTCCTCCCCTCTCCCTAGCTAAATGAAACTAGTTTAGAGAGTTTTGTCCCCACTTTGGTAATAGAAATTTCCATGTCCACAGTCCTCTTCCCATTAATCATCTTGTCTTTCCTTAGCAGGTTCTACATCAGAGTCCTTACAGAAAACTGAGCTGAAGTAGACCTTTAACTGCAGAGTCGTACTTCCATTATCTTTAATATCAGCCCTATATTTCTTATTCCACACTTTCTTTCTGTTTTCAGTGTTTAAGTACTGAAGAAATCCTTACTCCTTATTTCAATCTTCTCTGCCAGAATTAACTTGAATTTACTTTTTGCAATGCTCGTGCCATCCCTGCATTTATGAGCTCTAAAATGCAGTTTCCTTTACTGATCTTTTTGCTCTTTGTAAGGTCTCTGCTTACTCTTACTTTTCTATCAAGGCAATTTCAGTTAGAACAGTCCCCCTTCCAAGGAGCCTAATGAACTTCATCTTTGCAAAACACAAGTCGGTCACCTATAGTTGGGTTTTTTCACCTGCCAGGAGACAGATATTTACTGGTCCTTGTAATTTGTGGCCTAAAATGGGACACAGCTCCTCCATCTTTGCCTGTCATACTACCTCCTATATTTGACTAGAGTCTAATACAAATGTTTAAAATAAATGAATTATTTCAGTAGCTTGAAGACAAAAAGAAAGCAGCCACTGTTCATATTTATGAACATATCACTTTTTTATTTCTTCTGAAATAAATTACCACTGCATCATGTAAGATCTTCTAATTCTCGAAGCTTCCATGATCACATGGCTCTATGGTGCCATTCAGAGAAGACTGCCAATGTTAGGGTACAGTTTTATGTCATGCCTAACTTGGTCCAGCTTCAGGCTGCCGCTAAAGAGGTGATCCCAGTTCTTTCTGCTACCCCCTGCTACATCACTGCTCAGTGAAATGCATGGAAAGGTATAGGAATACTCAGCCAGGATCAGCTGAGAAGTGGAAGAAGAAGGACCGGCTCTTCTTCTGGTGGCAGCCCACACTGAGATCAGATTATAATGCAGATCAGCACACTAAATCAGGGGCATTTAAAATACTTTAAAGAAATGGATCAGTTGGCCCACGTTTACTTCTGTTGTTTTTGAAATTTTATCACTTTAAGGTCAAGACATCTGGCTCATTCAAGCAAAGGTTCATTAATATTTTAAGCTAGTGGACTATGAAAAACATTTTGCAAAAAGTTAATCATTCTCCCTTTCTGTATATATCATCGTGATGAATGCATGCATCCTTACTACCATTTCCCTTCCCGTACCTAACCCAAGTACTGTATTATCTCAATGGCCTGCAGGTGTGTAGATTTGTATCTCATTTTATCAAATCCGTCTGAGAAAAATAAAATGGATACACTAACTCGTTAAAATGAGGGAGCCAGTCGCACTCCGATTTCACATTCTTTAATCAAGCTGATCAATAGACTTCAGCTCCAATCTGTAAACAGATAAATAAGCAAAACAATTTCCAAAAAAAGTTTTATTCTTATGATATGCAAGTAAATGAAAACACTAATTTCAATTTTATATAAAGCCTTCAGCATAAATTATTCAAAAGCACTTTGTGAACTGACATAGGAAATTGATCCAAAGTTTATTGACTCGGCAGAAGTCCTTCCATTGACTTCACATTAACTTTGGACCAGGACTGAAATGCAGCTGATCCACTGCTGAAGTACAGCCGCTTCTGATCAGTGGTGGAGGGCCTATTCAACAGCATATCAACATCAGTTGTCATGTAAAACCTTGGGAAACATTATCTTAATGAGCTACATCATTGATTTGAATTCTTGGTGAAATTTAAGTGGGCAGAATAAACATTCCAGCTTGTTACTTGTCCTAAGCCTAAGCCTAACATGCCCTTTCTTAACCATCCTCATCTGTCCTCCTTGATTGCAAGTGATCATAGAATCATCAAATGGTTTGGGTTGGAAGGGACCTTTAAAGGTCATCTAGTTCAGCTACCCTGCAATAAGCAGGGACATCTTCAACTCAATCAGGTTGCTCAGAGCCCTGTCCAACCTGACCTTGAATGTTTCCAGGGATGGGGCATCGACCACCTCTCTGGGCAACCTCTGCCAGTGTTTCATCAACCTCATCGTAAACAATTTCTTCTTTATATCTTGTCTGAATCTACCTTCTTTTAGTTTAAAACCATTACGCCTTGTCTTATCACAACAGGCCCTGCTAAAAAAGCTGTCCCCATCCTTCTTATTAGGCCCTCTTTAAATACTGGAAGGCTGCTCTAAGGTGTCCCTGGAGCCTTCTCTTCTTCAGGTTGAACAACTCCAACTCTCTCAGCCTTTCTTCATAGGAGGGATGCTCCAGCCCTCTGATCATGTTTATGGCCTCCTCTGGACCCGCTCCAATAGGTCCATGTCTCTTCTGTGCTGAGAATCCCATAGCTGAGTGCAATACTGCAGGGGGGGTCTCACAAGAGCAGAGGAGAGGCGGAGAATCCCCTTCCTCAACCCAATGGTCATGCTTCTTTTGATAAGGAGTTTTAACTAATTCAAGATGGAGGGATTCTCCATAATGTACTATCCTCCTGGCCACAAACTGGAGCATCTGTTCAGTTCTGAAGCAGATGACACTTTACCTTGTGGATGCCTTTCTTGCAGCATCCAGCCTCTTCCTTGGAGGTCTGCCACCAATGATAGTTTTGAAATGGCTGAATAACTACTACATTTTAAGGAAGTAAATTTAGTAAAGGTGGGTATGAGGTGTGAATGATGCCCAGACACTGGGGCACAAATCCAGGTCTAATGTCCTAGGGTTGCAAGGCCAAGTCTCAGTGCTACCATGTGTTCTCTCCAGTGAGACGCACTGCATAGACTTGTACTCACCTCTCCCACTCACATAATAAAAAGTATAAAGGTGTCAGAATGAGAGGCAGGGTCTATTTATATTTAGCATTTATTTCATTTATTAAAAAGGATGTTCAGTCTGAAAAGAATCAGTGATAAAACCTCTCCTATAAAACATACAGCTGTAGCTCACTACAATAGCTAGTAAAAATTCATTTTTAAGAGGAAAGGCAAAGTAATTTTACAATCCCTAGGCAATCTATTCAAAAGCAAGGATGAGGCACAGCAACATTACAAAGGGCAACCACCGAGGGGGGCAACCACTGAGGGAGGCAACCTCTCGTATTTGGTGGGACACACCCTCTAGGAAAAAAGCTCTTTCAAATGAGGATTAGGGAAATTCAAGCAAATTCCAGCTATTGCCTCCCTCTTCTTTATCACGTCAAACATGAGTGTTTTGTTTTAACTTTAAAGGTCCTCTACAGTACATCTTTACACCCTTTCTACCCTCTCTTCCAAGAGGTTGCCTAGGATCCGCTCTTTAATGAGCTACAATGACATGTTTCTTTTTGGCTGTTCCTTCATTGGCTGTATGAAGCTTGAAGGCCTTTTTTCTGTACAAAGACACAGCTTTGCCTAATAGGATATAAAGCAGCTTTAACCCAGCTGCATGATTAGCACATTTTTCTAGGACATGGGAATGGTAGATTGGAAACCTCCCAACCTGAGAGACTTGAGCCCAAGCCACCCACTTCCTAAGCAAGCAAGTTAATCCCCATTATATTACAAAAAGGACAGATTTTGCATTACTAGACAGTCAAGACAGTGTCATTGGTGATTGTTACACGCACCCAGAACATGATTTTGAGATGAGCTTCACTGGGGTGTTTGAGAAAAGAGTGTCAATGTCATGAATCTCATGAAGTGCTGGAAAGGAACTGCTCAGCTCCTCCAAGACACCACCACCTCTGGATATGCACAGGAGAAAATTTAATAGCAAAAGCATTGGCATTTATGGACACAGATGCCAAAAAAAACCTAGGAAAACTTTTTGCAGATAGTTTTGTAGAGTAACAATCTCAATCTTCCTCATGGAACAGGACCTAATTGCTAAAATCTCTTAATGTGGATCTCATCTCCAGTGCTAGAAGCAACAAGAGATCCAATCAGTATTGGCAACCTGTACTACGAGCACCTTGTTAGCCAAAAAGTGCTTCGTGTAGGTCTATGTGATATCTTGTTGTCTTATTTCTTGCTCCCACTATTGCTATATGCAGTCACGACACTGAGAAATTTTAGAAGAGATTTAGTAACATAAATAAGGGCAAAGGAAAGCATATTTCCACGAACACAGACTATCTGCCAGCCATTCAGATGGGAGGGGAGGAGCTGGTTCAAGCTGCTAAATTTAATTAAAGCATATGCTCCTGGGTTTTGCAGTTGAATATCCTTAAATCTCCCTCACTTTGTCTCCTTTCCAGGTCATCACAAAATTTAAATCACATTGAAAGGTTCTCGTTTCATTACCATGCAATATTTTTTTCTAAAATCTGTTTTTTACATCCTCTCCACTTCCTCCAGAGAAATCACATAGAAACCCTCACCAATAAGGTATTAAGACTGTTTTCAAGAGGACAGCAAAATTAAGATGCTTGAAGGATCAACCAGGAAATAAGTTATCACCTATTAAAGGATTAAAAAAACATAAGAAAATACCATTCATTGCTATAACATGCAAAGGTAGTTGGAAGATTAGAAGAAGCAAGTGATGAGGTGTCTGTGGTCATGGCTCAAATGGGTATCAATGACACAGGTAAGGGAGCTCCTGCCTGGGGAGGCAAAATTTAAGCTCCTGGAAAAGAAACCAAAGAGAAGGATGTCTATGGTAATGTTCTCTGAAATGCTCCCTTATATCTTGCAGGTGGTGGAGAGGCAGAGTACGAATGTAAGATGGTTTCAGGCTCATCTGACACATGTAGAGCATCGAAAGCCAGTACGGGAGAGATGGAGTTCATCTGAGGCATCGTCACTTAAAACCAAGGAGGCCGTGTGTCAGCTTTTAAAGTGAGGAGCGAGGGAAGCCAACCGGTGCACAAAGGCATACATACACAAACATAGGTAGTCCTCAATGAAGAACAGGTCACAGGAAGTAAACAATCAAACAGAAAATGGAAAACAAATAGACTGACATTTGAAAAGGTTGTCAAGACAGGAACTAAAGTGGCGATATATGTGTTACTATGCAAATGCTGGAAATCTCAGAAACAAAGATGGTGGAACTGGCCGTTTTGAGCCTGAACGAAGAGATACATATACAGGTATCACAAACCTGTGGAAGGAAAACAACCAACGGGACACTCTATCAGATGAGCCATATGCTGGAAAGAAAGAGCAAAACATGTCGTCAAGAATCTCTATGACTTGAAACTCCAGGCCAAGAAGCAACAATACATCCTTGGGTCAATAGATCTTACTACTCAGCAGCACAGCAGCACTAACTGATGCTAGCAGGAAAAAAAAAAAAAAAAAG
>NW_009603203.1:0-19254 GCF_000690535.1 Cariama cristata
GTGCCTTCAGGCTCTGCTCCAAGAAACACCCGTTTGGAAGAGGCTTTTGCTGGGGTGCGCTCGGACCCCGAGCTCCTGCCAGGCCCGGCAGAGCCGCTGGAGCTGATTGTTTCCATGTCCTCCACGGCGCCAAACCGCCATCTGACTTGGCGAGAGAAATAATTATGCTTTCGTTTTAAATTCTAGTCACTATTCTTTGTAACTGGCAGGGGTGAAAATCTGGGAAGCCAGCTGCTATCATAATCAATCCATCCTGCATTGAAGCAGGCTGATTTTGAAACAATCGGGGGGTTTTGTAAAGCAAAGATCTAAGTGTTGCAGCTCTCCCTCTTTTTCAGGGAGAAAATGCAATTATGTTGAATATTTCAGAACACTGATAGTTGGAAATGCTAAACTGAATTAAATATTGCCATCGTTTCCCCTCCTAGGCACCAGTGCCCCTGAGGAGGGCCTGGCCGGGGGTGACCGTGCTGGGAGCAGGTGGAGCGCCAAACCTCGCCTTGCTCCTCATCCTCTTTGCCCTCTTTTTTTTTTTAATTCATTATTGGCAACCTGTGTGTAGAATTGAAATACTTTCCTGCAATATTTACAACCTCAACCCAGGCATCATGCTAGGACTTACTCTCAGGATTCCCTGTAACGTGAGGAAGCTCCGTTCCAGCGAGACCCTCGGCTGGCTCTCACCCACAGGAGTAACCGTGTGCTTAAGCATTAGATTTGGTTTCCTCTTCGGTACTGAGTGTGTCAAGTTTCACCTACTCACTATCGTCTGGGCTAGCTCAAGGGGATTCTTACCTGGCCAGGAAATAGGCCACGGATAAGGCCTGACCATAGGCCATGGTAATTTTGTGGTTTTGTTATTTCAAATTGTCATGGTACTCTGTTAGCTCCATTTTCTCCCTGTACCTGCACCAGCTCTTCTTGCTATTCAGAACAGAATAAAGCTGTAAGCCTGTGAAATGCCCTGGACTGGTGTTAGCAGCCATTGCAACCATTGGATGTGTACGTTCATGGTGAGCTTGCCATCCTTTCTTCTGTCTTTCAATTTTATGTGTACAGGTGCATGATGGAGCAGCCGTAAGTGTCCCAAACTGCCAGGAAATGCCAGGCACTACTTAGCACAACTAAGCTCTTAATCTCATCTCCTGTCCAACTGGACATGCCTCACGCTTTGCATTTGGGGTCTGATGACCCTAAGAGATGTTTGGTCCCTTCAGCTCCCCCATGGCCCTTGAGAGACATTTGTCACCTTATGTGACCAGGTCCTCTTTTGCAGTGGCCTCACCTTCTGCCAAGCTGAAGTTAAGTTTGCAAAATTGGGTCTGCCATATGGCACCAGGATCTGATCAGCCAGTCTGAAATGTGGCTTTACTTGTTTACAGAGCAGATCTTCATAAAATGAATGAGTCCACTTAATGAAACGATGATACCAATTTGCTCTTGATTAAGGTTACAGTAAGGTGTTACATTAAATCAGCATCCATCAGCCACAAGTACATCACGAACCATTCACTGCTTGTGTGCTATGGGCTGGCACAGCACCTCTGTGTCTGCAGAGCCATGGTTCACATCCCAATATGTGCTCTCTTTTGAAAGGAAATCAGCAGGGCCCTCCCTGTTAAGTTTATCACTTCATGAAATGGTTGTCTGATGGACAGGGGCATGTAAATATATACCTGTGTATACATACAGACATGATGGAAAATGTCCCTGGGTTCCTGCACTGCCCAGTGTTTTAAAATCTGCAGAAGCCCCCAGAAGCTGTGAGGGGCAGAAAGG
This sequence comes from Cariama cristata, assembly GCF_000690535.1. Lineage (NCBI taxonomy): Eukaryota > Metazoa > Chordata > Aves > Cariamiformes > Cariamidae > Cariama > Cariama cristata. The sequence goes on from NW_009603203.1 coordinate 1,780, forward strand.
GCTGGTAAACTTACTGTTTAGAAGCCATTAACAACTTGCCTTCTGATAATCTGCTTAATATTATTTAACCTTATCGTAATTAGTAGCGCATTTGGGGAGATTATGCTAAATCCTCGTACCAGCAAGCTGTATCGGAACAATGCTTTCCTACTTTAGAAGGCAGCCCGAGATCCTTACCACCTCAGAAACAAAGTACTAAAGGGAGTCTAGGAGAGAAATACTTATGGGGAGTGTAAGGGTATGGATGAGTTGTCCACAAACTCCCAAGGAGCAGGATGAAAACCAGCTGGTCCGTGCACTGTGGCTGAAGTGCGATGGTGGCACAAGGAGGATGGATGTCACCGTCAGCTGAGCACAGGTCCCCCTTGCCATCCTGTTCTCAAGCCCCTACTCTGGGGACCTGGTTCAGCATTCAGTTATGCCTCCTCCTGTTACAGTTTAGAGCAAAATTCCTCCTAAGCTAAGTCATACACAATCAAACTGTTCTGCTAATGCAATTCAGGTCTCAATGAACTCCCTGGAATTTCATCAGTGTGGCGGTTACTTATATAGCACTAGCTCAGTTAAACATTTAAATGAACACTTTAGTTTTTAAGGGCTCACTTAATTTATGCTGATTTACCTCTCTTCAAGCTCTTTGCTTATTAAGGGCCAAAAAGTTAGACATAACATTCAGCAGAAAAGACTAGGCTTTAGCATTTGTATTTGCTTCTGCACTGAAAAAAAAAGAATTTTCCTAACACTGACAAGTGAGAAAGAAATGCAAGTTTTCCATTGGTCCTTTTGCAGACACGACCAGAACTGTTCAAAACTATTGACGCCACAGATGTGGCTTCCAGAACATCTGATAACATAAATTTCCTTTGAAAGACCCATTGCAGTCATGAAGAAAAATCTGATACAATATCCTCTTCCAATTTCTAGCTTTGCTCTGTAGGTTTCACTTTTAATGACTGCATATGTCTCTGACAAAATATGTCTGCGTGAATATTACAGACAATAATGGGGAAATACGCATTGACTGTCTAGCTACCAAAGATGTTAATGAAAGTAGCTGAAAGCTGGAATGGTTAATAAGCAGATACAAGAGATCATAGGGCTCATTTTTCAGATGAATTATCTGACACAGAATGTCAACTGTACTTATGAATATCTGATGTTAATAAACATTTTTGTGCCATGGTTCTCATCTCACATAGAGGAGTGTAATGAAGGAATAATTCTCTTGGAACAAATGTCATTACTGGGATGAGATCAGATTCAATCCTTTAGGTTTCAATCCAGCTCTGGCTGCTATCAGTGGAAAGACTAATTTAATGAACAAAAAACAAATGCAAAAATCCAAGTGGCATAGATACAAATTATATACATTTATTTTTATTCATTTTAAATAACATTCTTCTGTATAAATTCTGACATATATTCAAATCATACACTTTTTTTTTTTTAGAAATGCATTTGTAAGCATAGCATATGCTTAGGAGACGCCTTATTTGGATGTGTATAAGACTGATGGGTTTCAGTTGGGAGAAAGTACAACTTTTAAGGCCCACATTTTTCTTATTTTAATCCATCCCTCTGACACATGAAGAGCAGAGTCCTGTGGGAGCTCATTTTAAAACTTCACTTTGAAGAGAATGTATTTTTAGGATTCAATCTCATATCCTTTATTTAAAGGAGACTGTGCAAACTTTCTGCCACATTTACATTGCATGTTACTCTTGAGATAAAGATGCTGTATAGCAGTGGTTAACTGGCCCAGGATACCTGGAGGATGCTGAATACATCCCCTTCTCTTTCATAAATGGCTTTCAGCGTGCTAAGTTTGCTCAGCCTGGTCCAAGGGAATTATCATTCCAGTGGATGACATCTCCTGACAGCTCCCCAGGGCTAGTGCTCCACGCAGTTATTTCTAGCTACAGTGGTTCATGAGATTTGAGATCATCTATTCACATTAACCCAATCACTTTTTTGCATGTCTGTCGCACTCTGTGCTTACCAAATGCTCTCCTAAGCTGCGAGCCATCCAGGCTGCCCCATGCCTTTGACACATCATTGCTTTTTGCCCTTTATCCACTCTATTGTATCCTCTTGCCTTCAGTTACTTGACTGTGGAACTGAACTCACCCCATCCAGACCAGCTGAGTCCACAGGGCCCTCACGACCCTGAGGATCGTGCCTTGAGACCTGGTTTTCCACATTCACCCAGCCCTCAGCTGCCTTGTCATACCTTCTCTATGCTCTACAGCTACTGTACCATGCCACGGACTGCCTTGCTCCGTGACAGCCACACCACTGCAGCCAGGCAGCGGCATGCCCAGTTCGAAGGTGATGAACGGTGGCCCCTCAGGAATGCTATGTGTATCTGTATTGCCACATCAGCCCTAGAAGTCACCTGGACACCTTCCCTTTGTCTTGCTAGCTTCTGAGTTGGCCCTCAGTGCAGCCCTGTAAGGCCATTTCTGGTTTACCTGCCCACACCCCAACGCAGCATAGGGCAAACCTCAACATCTGGGAAGCTTCATGACAAGTTATAACACATGGCAGGTCAGTGGTCCTGGTGGCCTTTAGTACCCTGGCACAAGTGTTTTAGCTCTGCACTCCCTCAAAATACCATGCCAGCCTAAGCTGGTTGGAGATATAACTAGCTCAGCTTCTTCCTCACCTCCTCTGGTACCCAAGGGACAGCTGGATGATTGATGGAGAGTACAAGGAGGATCTAATCTTACATCACCAAAGTTCCTCTATGCCAAAGGCTTGGTTGGCTGGAGATGCCTGGTATTTTCCTGCAGATGCCGGGTATTTGCCTGCTGAGTCATTCTGCCATCCGACAAGCATCGTCTCAGTGCCACATCTTTGCTGCGCTCCAGTCCCTGCTGAAGAACATCCTGTGCTTTCCTCTGCTGTCCAAACCTGGGCAGCCAGGTCCCCCCGGCCAGCCAAGCTTCCCATCACATCTGCGGGGGCCATCTAGATCCCTTCATCCAGATGTGCGACCCACAGACAACAGCATGGCTGTGCTGCCCTCCCTTGCAGACTGACTGGAAGGCATCCTGACCTCCTCCTCATTTCAAACCCCAGGCTCAAACACAAAGCATTTAGAGTAATTTGGAGGTAAGCATGGACCAGGAGGACTCAGCATCTGCACTCACACTCTGGTTTTGCAGACAGTCATTATTTCCACAGTGAAAGATCAAAGCCTATTCCTGGCCCAAAGTAGCCTGCAGTCATACCAAAATTTGAGGAAGAGGTGTTTTGTGGCAAAGATGAAAACATCTACTAAAATATTTCAGAAACATTAAAAGTGAATCTGTCCTTCACTTTGCCTGCTAGCGTCAGTCCCAGAAGCTAACACTTCCTAAATTACCTTTCCCCACCCTATGAAGTGACCAAGTGCAAGTGTATCACTAAATCAGCACTGCTAAATAATTACTATTTTTAGGCAATTTTTTATTTTGTCACCACTCTGCTCTTTAAAAGTTTAATGAATAACTTGAAGATCAGCAACATCCAGATTTTCCCCTCCAGTCCTCCCCCATTTTATAACTAAAAGTAACATTCCTCTGAATGACATCAGCCAAATTTATTACCTAAACAACGGTTTCCATCAGCTCAGGCCTTTATGCAATATCACATTCTGCCCTCACCACTTCCCTTGGTCATCCTCAACTATCTTCCTTCTTACTTACTGTGCCTCATCTTTCAATCAGGCAACAAGTTTTTGAGGCAGAAATGGCACCTTTGTGCATGTGTTTAAAGCACCTATCGCCTCCCTCCCCAAAAGTCTCCAATGATAAGAAAAGCCTCCATGCAGCACCAGAAAGCAAATAAATAATCACCACATTCTTCCTACCATTTCTCATCTTGAGAAATACTTACTTTTGCCTGGCTCTGAGGATGCATCAGTCAGCTCCTGCTGACCTTTAGCAGGTACTTCATTTATCCTCAGCATCCATTGCTTGCAAAGCACCAACACGCACAGCAATGCAGCTTTAGTTCTGAGGTTGGTCATGAATTAGGTGAAATATTTGTTTCACACCTTGCTTAAATGTAATGGTATTGATTTTCATGGGTCGGACCTGGCAGCTCCCCAGCACAGGGAGGGCACAGTGCCTGCCTCGAGGCATGCATGCACGCTGCAGGTACCACGCGAGGAGCTTTGTGGTGTGACCTCCCTGTGCCGTGCTGCCCGTTAGTTGTTCTCCCTCTGTTAACAGTCCACCAGCTTCCCACAAAAACCAGGGGAATCTGTAAAACCTAAAGTCCCCTGGAGGTTTTTTTGACAGCTGATTCCCCACCACCACCTTGTGCTACATAAATTTCCTGAAAGCATCCATGCACTTTTAGCTTTTAAGCCTAGAAGCGCAGATCAGCTCCTGTGAGCTCTTCGGCTGAAAGCCATTTCCACCCAAATCCAGGAGTTTTTTTGCTTTTTGCCCTTCAAGAGGCCCGGAGGCTGCGCTCAGCCCTCCAGCAAGTCTCCTCCATCACCGTGTCACCGTGGGAGAGATGGCAATGAGATCCACTCACATGATGAGCAGCTGCTTCGTAAGAGCTTGGCCATCAAGATCAGGCTCTCAATGCATTCATGACAGTGTATTTGCATGTTGTATAAAGATTTAAAAGCAAGTAACAGAATGGTACATCTGCTTTTTGGACACATACTAGGTCCTAGTCATGGCAACACTGGTATTCACTCTATATTTAAAGGAATGGGAAATTTTGACAGATGCAAGTAGGGAGCACTCACATTTTCTCTAAAAAAGAAAGTTATTCCATGACACTAGAAGAAAAGCTTTAAGCAGTCGGTGTTTGCCAGAGTCCCAGCTCCAACAATATTGCCATCTAATTTACAGTATTTTAAACAATCCTCTTTTTTTTTTTCTTTTTAAACAACGCCACTAACCGCTGTACAATTAAAATCTAGATGACAAAATATGACTCGGGGAATAGGGGAGGTTGGGGAGGGGTTCATGGTTTTGTTGCTGGGGTTTGTTTTTTTTTTGTTGGTTGGTTGGTTGTCTTTTTTACAAATAATTACAAATACAATTCCAAGAAGATATATTACATTTTATATACAGAACACATCATTTCTATCAGGGTAGGGTATTAAGCCTAGCTTTTATTTTTACACGGCAACCCTGAGATGTCTTGTCATCTTCCCTTGCACAGAAACTATACAAGTTCATTAACTCCTTCTAGAAAAAAAAATGGATTGCTATGTTTTAATAGCATCATCACCCTGTATAAATACTCAGAAAGGGAAAAGCTTAGCCTCTTCCCTAACTCCAATATTTTAATTATTTTTTTTCTGTTTCCCTGCTTATTGGAAACTGATAATGGTGACTTTTTTCAAGTGTGCAACTCGCTCCTCTACTTGCCTTTCAGTAGTATAGTGAACAAAGATTTCCCTTTTTTTGTCCTCCTTTTCAAACAAATTTATATCAGGAACATTAGAAACCTTTACAAAGGTCTGTTTCCTGAAAATCCACTGTTAATTCATGAGCTACTTTTCAGACTAAAGGATGCAGATGTAAGCGTTAGGTTGGCTGCAAATCAAGTAGCTTCTGATTGATCATGGGGTACTGCTTTCTGCGCCCCACCACCTCTTCATACAAAAAAAATATTTTCAGATCAGTATAATCAAGTCTTTAACAACACTGAATTCTATGGATCTTTAGGGAGAACAGGACACTGAATGCATTTCACCATATTACCTGAAATTCGGATGTACTACACTTTTTTCTGTTCACCTGCAAGCTACAGCATGCCCAGCATAAGAGTATCTGAAGAGCAAATTCTTCTGCATGGAGCCTTGGCACGGATCCTGATACCCCTTCAACAAGCCCTGTAACTTTTTAAGCCAACTTGGGAATAGCTGGATCACTTCTTCTAAGCTTTATAATTATGCATTGGAGTCGTCAGCGTTAGCTGTCCATTTGGTGCGACTTCATTCCCGTCGTCTTCCAACAGCCCCGAAACATCAGCGTTGGGTATGCTGTCATGGTAGCTGCTAAAACTGATGTTGTCCTCTTTGAGTTCAATGGTCCAAAAAGGGGCGTTAAGTTTTCTGTTTTGATACTCACGGTACATGTAGACAGCACCCACAAAGCCCATTAGTAGGACCACAACAATGATGATAACTGTCAAAATTATTATGTTAAACTGAGTCCATGAAACATCTGCAAAAGCAGAGGTACTATTGTCAGAGGAACTTAGAGGAAATACAGTCTGTATAGTTGTTGGTGATAGCGTACTGTTTATCACTGCCGTTGAAAACGGTGTTCCCTTGCTGACATTTGGAGCAGAAGTTGTAAACTCCCTTGTTTCTGGGCCAAGAGTGGCTTCTACAAAACAAATAAAAAATGATCAACAAAAACATGCTAAGCCGGAATCAAACACAAACATAAGAGATTTGACATTTATATCACAGTTGTTATGGCAATTAAATCTACACTGTTAAAGCTGCTACTTTTTCAAAATAGTTTACAAAAATGGTTAGCCAGGGTTGGATTCGTTTTCTTTAAATAATTCTGTGTGCTAAGTGCTCACTGACTGCAGCATTCCTATGAAAAATCTGGTGATGGATGGATAGGTGCAGTAGCCAAGATTCAGTGTTAGATACATGAGCTCATGAAGAAAGCAAGCCACCCAGTCCAGCTCGTATTCAGCCCATGAAAGCTGGCCTCTACCAAACTCACCAAGAGTTTGGACTTTGAACCTAACGAAGGCAGAGTTTCACGTGTTGTCTACGTGGGCTGCACTACCAGGCTGGGAGGACACAGCGACTTCAGGAGTTTAAACCTTTCACAGTTAGTACACTAGATGTAGGATTATGTTCACAATATTATTATTTCTGCCTTACCTGTACAAGAAGACCAAAAATGAAAAAAATGAACCATGAGTATTCTGCCGTCATAATGTTTAGCAACGAGTTTCAATATTTACACTGCTTTATGTAAAATGGCATAACCAGAAGCAGAAGGTAACCAAATCACAACAGAAAAACAAAAAAAAAAAGACGACTGTGGATGTTCTTATGAAGCTTTTGAACACAGCAGAAGCCAGTTTGGATCCTGTTTTGGTTTCAGCTGCTGGCACATGTCCGCACATGAAGGATGAGAACGCGGGAACTACCACACTGTGCCACAAGCTCCATCTTCCTCTGCAGCCTGTTCCCGAGCACAAAACAGCCAAGAACCTGCCTTGTTTCCAGCAGACATGGGATCCCTTCTCGGATCTGGGAGTCAGTGATAAGTTAACATGGGAGATCTCATAAGTGGGATGCAAATTCATTATGCCTTCTTCAAACCGGTTGAACTATAGGCCTCAGAAAACACCGTAAGAGCCTGAGTATTAGGCTCCCATATGTAACTAACAAAGCATTTTCTTCACAGGAATAAGCTGATCTATTTTAGATTCTTGAGCCCAGGCAACAGGAACCCTCCAGAACATGAAGCCTCAATCAACCAAAACGTTCTCTATACCTACTGCTCCACAGCACTCTCTGCACCCTCTTTTCCACTCCCTTCCATTTCTCTTTCCGCTACCAGAAATGCAACTTCATTTTAAACGCACTTACAGCTGCAGCAATTACAGCTGATGATGCTGTGCTGTATTGATCCATCTCTCCTGAAGAGAACATCTACTGATTATGACTGAAGAGGAGAGTAATTTCCGAAGGACTAATTTTGCACTAAGTTGCATCTCCAATGGCAACAGGAGCTGGAAATATTCAGCACGTCTCCTGCCACGGGCCCTCAGGGGAAGTCCCATTAGTTAACTTGGGGCTGTCGCCTTCCCAGTTCAGGCAATGGAGAAAGAAACTCCTCTGGAGGGGGCATCACACACCTAAATTTAGGCTCCTGCTCACAGTCCCTTTCCTGCAGCAGCTCCTCTATTCTCTGCAGGTCCTGCCTGCGGCTGATAAGGATACCCAGGATGCTGAATGCCAGAAGGCATTTCTCTAGGGATAACGGGCAGAATTTCGCAGTAGGAAGCAACGTGACAGGAGCCAGAGGTTCCTGGACACAGCTTTGGGAGAAGGACATGAGAAATTCGATCATCCTTTCCAAATTCCTTCATCAACACTCAATTCTTGGCAAAGCCTGCCAGTAGCTATAATTAGAAAAAAAAACAGAACAGAGACAATGGCTGATTCACCAGCAAGGAAACAGGACTTTTCTGGGCTTTATTTGTGAGTCAGCATCAGCTAAGTGCTGGCAAGGGGCACATGGGTGAAAACATTTCCTGGAACTGACGGTAACGTCATGGTGAAACAGTGCCGTGCTCTGACGGCAGGCCCATCGCTTTTGGGCTGCGATACAGCGATGCCTGTTTCCGCTCACCAGGGCCGTGCCAGCCCTCCAGATGTCCTAAAGCAGCTCCTCGAGAGCAGCAGCTGTTCACTCAATGGGCTGCTTTGGCAGCTTTGACGTGAGCATCATATCCAGCTGCTTGATTGAAATGCAGTCTCTGCAAAGCTTCTGCTACCTCCTGCAATGAATGAGCACCGGCAGGAGCCGGGGCCGTGCCAGCAGCCCACGCGCCGGCTCTCAGGGAAGGCTGCGGTGCTCGGCTGGGTGGCACAGTGCCACGCTGCATCACTAAGCCCTTGCTGCTATGCCTCGCCATCGCAGCAGGAACACCATCCACCCAGGGGTCGAAAACACTGACTTTGGTCATCACAAACACCCTTTGAATATTCCCTCCATCAGCCTTGAAAGCATCAAAATCTCGGTCAGGTTTAAGACTCTGAACAGCCCCTGTGGATGCTCAAGGTTGGGTTTAGCTTTGCCCAGGCTGTACAAAACATGTCGTCTTATTTCAACTGTGACCACTTAAACAGTCCAAGTGATGATTTCACTCTAGAAGCCACTCAAAACTAGGCCACTCAAATGCACTAGTGGTTTATGAAAATCTTAACCTAAAGCTAGTTAATGCACAGTACCTCAGCATGTCAATTTTTAGGCAAATTGTGTGTAAGAAACCAGAAAGAAACTGTATGCCTTTTTAACTGCTTAATAAAAAAGGAGAAAATAGGCGTCAAGGAAACAGGAAAGCTAGAAGAGCATGTTCCGGGCCCTTTGAAAGGGGACAGTCTTTCCCACATCAGGAATTGGCTATAACAATGCCATTAAAATAAAACTGAATGGTGAAAACTGCAAGTATACAAGCAAAGCCATACATATGGATTTTAACGGAGCAAGGTCATATAGCTCTTTGCACAAAGACAGAGCTGTGCAGGGGGAGATAATGGATGACCCGATGCAAAAGTGCCATTTCTCCAGCCCTGTAACAGTACAGTTACAGCTAATGAGCATTCAACTTTTTTGTATTGATCATCTCCCCACGCAGAGGAGGACTCTGTGATTACACCTCCAGAGAGCAGCATGGGAGTGAAAACCACATTAGCTCCTAATGGAAGATCTGAATTAAATCTCTGTTGGTGACAAGGACGAATCTGGGCCCAGATACTTTCCTGAACTCTTGGTTCTCTTATCTAATACATAACACCAGTAATGTTTCCATGCATGGAGCTGGAGACCCACCTTGTGGACCAACCTCCTGATAACCACTGAGGGAACAACTTAAGAACCATTTTCTCTCATTTTACTATGAGTCCTCCTGCTGTGCAGTAGCCTCTCTAAGGACCAGAGCTAGTGTGCCTCTGAGAAGCTACACACGGTGTCTTGGATGTGGATTGAAGACTGATGAGAGACCCCCAGAGCGGGTACCAGTAAATTCTGGTGTTGACTCGCTGTGCAAGTTTGGATCTCACCTCTCTAAGCTTTGGCTTCCCTATTTCTAAATAGAAAGAAAAAAAAAAAGAGTATCTAAACTTGGTCCAAATAGTTATTGTTTGCAGAGTATGAGGAGTGACAAAACTTATTATAAACCCCCTTTCTAGGGAACTGGACAGTGCTACTGAATGGACTAATCAATAAGGACAACTCACTAGGCACTAAGAGATCAAGTATATCAAGCAATGGAAATGTGAAAACCTACATTTAAATACACTGCAAATAGGTTTTTTTCTTCCACCTTGTTCACTAGAGGTGGCTGCCACAGTCTGGGAGTCAGGGTGGTTATAGAGTTAACTCTAAACTACAGATTTCAAGGCCAGTAGGCACCAACATGTTATAAAGGTCTGGTTTTCTTCCCTGCACCACAAGCCAAATGAATCTAAACCAATTAGAACAATTAACAGTCTTTGCCCCCCAGCCTTCAGGCAGCTTGTGCCCACCTGAACTGCACACAGCAAGCTTCAATGCTGATTTAAGGAGTGTGTTCTACCTTTCTTGGTGCAGTTGGTCCCCTCAGGGTCTCGGACGTAGCCATCCTCACACTCCTCACAGTGAAACCCAGCAGTGTGGTACAGGCAGCCGATGCACTCCCCGCTCTCCGGCTTGCACATGCTGGGCGACTGCGCTGGGTCCACGTTCCCGTTGCATTTACATCTTACGCAGATGCTGTCGGAGTTGTAGTAGCCGTTGTCGCACTGGTTGCAGTTCAGGCCAGTGTACCCGGTTTTGCATTTGTCACACCTTGGGGCAGCTTCACCAGGCTCTAAAGAATACAGAAAGCAAACCAGGTATGCGCCATAGCCCCTTGCAGAGAAACACCCGCTGTGGGGTTTGTTCTGTGGGACCTGACCACAAGTCACTGTGACAAAAATCAGCAGCCCCTCAGTATTAACCAATCTCAAATTTTAAGCTGAAAATACAACTTTTGAACTGCAGCAGTTCCTCTTTTCCTAGGGGAACAAAGAGCTTTCGGGGTTTCTGATGCCTTCTACCAGCATCACAGAGCACGCTCAGCACATTGCTGAGCAAACAGATTATTACTCCTGAACATTTCCATCTCAAACAGCCAATTTCAGAAAACAGCTGGAACTGTACCAGGGATGCCAGCCATCTGCAGGAACTTTTTGGCCTATATGAAGCCAGAGGTGGCTTGATTGCAAAACTGATTAAGGAAATATAAAAAAGAAGTCTTACATATATTTATTACAGCTATGACTTCTTCTCTCGGTTACATGAAAATAGAGCACGAAAATTGGGGAATCTCTGCTTGGAGTCCCATGGAGATGTTCAGAATAGGGCTGACAAAGGAATGGATGGCTACCTGGCACTGCTGCACATCTATACCTCTCCTGGTTGCCACAAGCTCAAGGGTTTCTCTCTGCAAAATTCTGCAGGTTTTTCAGAGCAGGCTGCAGCCTGTAGCAACACATTTCTGATGCCCTCCACCACGCAGCTGCTCCCACAAGAGGCAACACAAACACAAGGGATGCATGGAAGCTTCCAGCAAGGTGCCCCAGTTCCCTCAAAAAGGACATTCACGGGCTATAAAATATCTGGCTAGGCTGATGCAGTCTGAGTGGCAATTTAATTGAAAAGAGTTACACTCATTATCTGAGGAATTAGACCAAAACGAAAGCCTTACGTATTCGGCAGGTGCCGGTCGATGCCACGGTGGAGCACGGGCAGCGATGGCAGGCATGGACAGGCTGGGCGCTTCTGTAGAAGCCCTCCTTGCAGAGCTCGCAGCGGTTTCCCTCGGTGTTTTCCTGGCAGCGCAGGCAGGTACCTGGAGAAGGGACAGGGTCACAAGCAACCGTTCGGCAGCAGGAACTGGAGCAGAACATTTGGAGCAAGAATCTGCATGGAGCACTCTCAATTATCCGAGCTCACAGGTGATTTTGGATGCCCTCTGGCCAAAACATGATCCTGGCCTCTTATGACTTTCTGATGGTCATCCCCCCCTCCACACACACACATAATGTGAAAAAGTAGGTAGCCCCAGCAGAGATGCCCGCAGCTCATCACTGTAAATGGTCAGTGCAGGTAAAGACATGCTATCAGTATTAAATGGTCCTCAAGGAAAGGAGTTTCAGTTTGCATTTGGGTCAGTGAGATGGAATCTGGATGCTTCCAATCCCCCAGGCCCACGAGGGGTCCCTCCAGGTTATGCCTTTGCCCTTGTTTGTGTGCAGCCTCTTCCTACACCACAGAGCTGGTGGTCGGGGTAAGGAGGTGCCACCCTCCTGCTTTGGGGGCACATGGCTCCATCCCACCCGTGTGGCTCCAGCTCCTCCGTCCCCATCACAAGGCAGCAGCAATTCCTGACCTTCCCGAAGAAACAGAGAACTGGGGGTTCATGTGAGCCACCTCCCCTTCCTGGGGCAGCCCCTGAATCACAAAATCGACGTGCTGTGCCTTAGCAGAGGCTGTGTCCTGATGGCCCTCTAAATTGCATTTTGATACTATTGTGACCAGAGAAAGAAAAATCTCCCTAGTTATAAAAACGCAGCCTCTATCAAAAGCCCATCCATCAACAGGAACATCCTGTAATTCAGCAGGCTCCTCGTCGAGGTGGCAGTGACCCAAGGGAAGCTTATATGATTAAATCCCGTGTACAAGATTCTGAAAAGGCAACAGCCGCCTTCTAACAAACCAGGGTGGCACAGAGCAGTTTTATTCCCTGCATATGTAAGCACAGAGAGGAGATTCACTGAGCTAATCTAGCAGTGCTGCGGGGGTATGGAAAAGTCTCATATCAACATTAACCACAGAAAAAATCCTGAATTAGGTTAATGCTGACTGTTAACAAAACCTCAGCACATTTTCTTATTAATATTGGAACAGTTCGGCTCCCTTGCAAGCCCAACACGCTGCACAGCTCCTACCCTTCCCTTTCCACAGCGATGACTCTGCAGCCGAGCATCCCCCAGCAAGCCCAGCGCGTCCTTGCAGCCGACCCCGGTGCCAAGCAAACACTGGCAGCCGCTGCTTTTGGGAAGCGGCCGCTTCACCCGCGCGGTGGGGCTGGCAGCACCCCGATGACTAAGGACGCTTGCTCGGCGTCAGCTCCCACACACTGTTTGCTCTTCACCCAACAGCTTGTCAGACACGAGCCAGTGGTTTTTGTGGGAGAGATGTCAGAGTTAGAGGGGAAAATTATCTGCTGGGCTCGGTTGCTCCGGTTGCAAACCTCGATCAGCTGCTTCAGCGGGATGCCTGGGACAGACCGGCTCGTGGAAGGTTAATTTGCCCCATCAGCAGCCAGGGTGCCTTGAACCGTGCTCTGCAGGCATTAATGGTGGCATAAATCTAGAATCAGACCTGCGTTTTCTGTACAGTCTTGGTCATTTCAGGACCAATGTCTTTCCCATCGGCAATTACTCACATTTGTCTACACCAGCCCTGCGAAATGGCTGCATTTCCAATGAGTCAGCAAATTGCTCAGCCATGCAAAGCAGGCATGGGCTTGCAATCAGGTATCACTGTGGAAAGCCTTAATAATTAATAGCACTTCCCATCCTGATAATGCCCTCGGGAAGGATCAGACCTCACAGTACCCCAAGTGGGAAGAAGCAACCAAACTCATTGCACAGACACAACACGGAGCCCAAGGGTCGTGTCGAAGGAACCGCTGTCGCCTGGGGAGCTCTGGCTGCCCAATTTCCAGCCCAGTAATTTTAAATATTCCTCCTGGCCGGAGCAAGGCCAAGCCAGGCTGTGCGGAGCTGGCGGCAGAGGGAGCCCAAAGTACAGCATTAATGTGAAAGAAACCTTGAAAATTTGACAAAGACAACGCAGGGTGGGTGTAAAGCTGGGGAGGTCACACAAAGTGCAGTCTCTAGAGCAGGCTGAGTGCACTGCGTTACTTATTAGACATCAGATCTAATTTTTAATCGACTGTTCTCTGTTCTGGTTTTGTTGGGTTCCCCCCCACCCTCGGCAGCAAATAGAGCAGATGGCGGAAAATTTTTTAAAAAGGGATTTTTGTCAAATCCACAATAGGTCATTAGCCAAAAAAAAAGGGGTTTTCTGTGCAATGCTGTGGTCAGCGCTGGACAGCCCCAGCAGAAGGGCTGCCTGAACAGCCCCATCCCAGAGGCAAGGTCTGTGCTGGGTGTTGGTTTTTTGGTTTTGTTTTTTGGTGTGGTTTTTTTTTTTTTTTTTTAAAAAATATCAAGAGCAGGGGGAACATTGAGGGAGAAAAAGGAAGAGCAGATTATCTTACTCCTTCACAAAACCCACACACCCAACACTCCAAATCAGTAACACAGCTGATGTGTGCACATCTTCTCTGCTTCAATATTGGTAGGACATAAGCACGTAAAGTTCAGTATAGGAACGAACACAGTAATTCATCCTCAAGAAGTGCTGATCTGGTGCCTGCCGCTACCCCGACGTCGAGCAGGGCCAGGGCATTGCCTGGGCACAGTCAGCACTGCGGCCGCCCGCTCCTCTGCTGCAAACACACAGGCCACGAGGGAACAGACGCCGGTGCAGAAATTACCCAGAAATACTGTATTTGATGAGCTCTGCCTCTCTGCCAGCTATGCAAAAACCCTGCAACTTTTTTCAAATTATTACTCCTTTCTAAGCTCCTGGATAAATATCACAGAACTGCATTTCAGCCTGAAAGTTTTGATGAGAATTTGGGTTTTGAAGTGTGAGTTTTGTTGCTAAAGTGGGGATTGCGCAGGCAGTCACATAACATTGCTCCTCTAGGATCTCTCCTTTCAGCGGAGATGGGAAAGTAATTAGGTTCCCCCCCTGCCCTCCCATAAGCTATTAGAGCACAGGTGCCTCGACATTTGCACTCCATCAACATCTGTATGAGCAAGAGACAGTCAAAGAAATGATCAAAGAAAATGAACAAGGCAAATTTATAAAAAGTGAGCAATATTAATTAGGTGCTGCCAGTTTTTTCCAGCACTAATCATATTACCTGTGGCAATAACAATCACCTTACGTCAGTACCAGTTCAGTATATGTTTCCAGGTAAGCAGCAGTTAAACAAAAGCTCCTTAAAACCCTGTGCTGTGTATTTGTGTTAAGTGCAGAGAACAATAGAGCACTGATTTCCGATAGAGACTGGAGAATAAAGGCTGTGCGCTGCAGCCGGGGGTAAATACCTTTTATTGACTTCCTTGAGAAGAGGACTAGCTCTAACCTTGCCCTGCATTTTAATTTTGGTTTTAAGGTAAAGATTCTGAGTACTCAAGGCACAAAGATACAGATGAAGAAGAGAGAGCGGAGGTCTGCTGAATGAGAATGGCAAAAAACAGAGACAGGAGAGACGTGAAGTCTGCACCCACCATGGTCACAAGAGGAAAGGTACCTGTTAGGCTGTCACAGGTTTCGGAGTGGTTGTTGCACTGGCACGGCTCGCAAGTGGTTTCATTAAACCTGTAGTATCCATCACTGCACTGGTCACACTTCAGGCCTGTGACACCAACTTTACACTGGCATTTCCCGGAGCTGCACAGAGAAAAACAAACAGTGAAATCTGGATGTGCTGGGAGGCATCCAAAGAACAAACCTGTGGTCAGTGTTTTGGACTCCCTTTCCAGAGCGGGGAACTCTGCCTAGAAATGCCTGCTGGAAGCAGGACATGAAACCCATAGGCAACAATTTCCCAAAAGTGATGGGAAGTCCAAGAAAGGCTCAGTCTCTGCAAAACCAGTTGCCCTGACAGCAATTTCCAGTTAGGCACCAGAAATCATCACTCTCTCCAGAAAGCCTTGGCCCAAAGCCATCCCCATGCATCAGCCCCCAGCAGATGCTCCGACAGCCCCTCTCCAGTCCCAGCTTCATCAGGCACCTGCACCGGCCTCGGGTCCGGCAGGACACTGGGACACCCGTGATCACGACACCTGAATGATTAAAAGAGCACCCATGTAGATAACCACCTCCCACCCACATCGGTGCCGAGCGGCACCTCCCGGATTTTTGGGCAAGTGAGCAATTCCCTGCTCATCACCTGCTTCCCCAGCTTCCCCAAGCGCGGGCGCAGCAGCTCAGGCATCTCGCTCGGGTTTCAGCCCGGGCAGGCGTCAGCCACTTGCACTCCCTCCGCTTCTCCTCCATGATCCTATGTATCCCTTCCGTGGAACATCCCCATGGCCACCCAGGCAAAGCCCCTCTTCTCCAGTCAACTCCTCCTACCCAGTAGGTACCAGGGAAAGACAAGAGAGGGTTTTCCCCTCCCCAGTGGGTTCCAGTACAGCTAACCCCAGAGAGGAGCCTGTTTACTTGGGCACCGAGTCTGACGGCACGGAGGGTAGAGCTCTGCACAGTTAAAACAGAGAGTATTGGTGTTAGCTGGCATGAGCAAACACCAGGAGGCTATAAAAAGCAAAGGTTACCCTCATTCCTTTGGCTTTACATGCCAGTCTTTCCACATAGAGGTTTCAAACCTATCGCTTTCATAAGCGACTTTATATACTAGCAGCATTTAGGCTCAACTCCCAGAGAAATCTCAGGAATGGATAAAATGCTCTTTCCCATCAACTGGCGACTGCCAGCCATGGCTCATCCCACCTGCACACCGCTAACGCCCGAGGCGAGGACGAGGACGAGAGAGCGCAGAAGTGCCTCTCCGCATCTCCGGTAGCCCTGGGGCAACCAGCAGGAAACCTCAATCCCTGCGTGCTGCACAGGGAAGCCAGGACAGCAACCCAAATAAACACAATTTGGTCTCCTCCAGGAGATGGATTTATTTGCAGCTGCAGCAGACGAGGCGGGTACCATCCACAGAGCATCCCCTGCACAGTGCTGGATGCGCCCTCCTCTTAGCTCTCCCCCCATAACCTCCGCCCTATTCATATACTTTTTTAATTCAGTATTTCAGGGTTCGGTGTGCCTGCATAAAGATAATCTATTGTTCTCCCTCGCTCCTCCTGGGGAAGCGTAAGCAATGCACAATTTGCTTCTAAAAGCCCCTAGAACAATCTGCTGATTAAAACTAATGGCGGCTGAGGCTCCAAATGGCTCGGTGCACTGTCGATGCGTTGGTTTTAATTAAAATGCAGTAGATCGCAATGTGTTTGCGAAGACATTGCTTCTGTTAGAAATTAAGATAATTTAGTATTTCTGTGGTTTGTTTACTTGCCAAAGAAGAGGAAATACTCGAAGGCACACCAAAATACAGAACTCGGCTCAAGTGGCTACACAATTAAATAGTTCCAGAATATGAAACTTCGGGCATATTTAATGGACCGATTACAAGAAGGAAAAAGAAATAGGGTGTTTCCTTGCTCTCCAGACCATTATCTGGAATTGCAGCAGGCAGATGCAGAATTCAAAGGGATGCTGTTAAGCAGCTCAGTATGTTTGACTTTTAAAGAGCTTTTCACAAGACCTAACATTAATCCAAATGTTGCCACAGTGTTCCAAGTAAGAGCAAACAAAAAGCAGTTTGTTTTTATTTGCTTCTGACCGCTATGGGACAGATATTCCTGTAAGCGGGCAGGGCACAGGCAGAAAGAGAAAAGGACAAGCAGGGAAAAGCAACTAATTTGGAGGCAGATCTGCTATTTAGCCTGAAAACACATCTTCTGGGGATGTGCGCTATGAACAGCACTTTACAGAAGCAAACGCTAGAGCTGTACAATCTTCACCCTCCCAGGCTTCCTTCTGGAGTCCAGGGTGCTCTGTTTTATTGTCTCCTGCCCCT
>NW_009603204.1:0-24663 GCF_000690535.1 Cariama cristata
TAATGATTCTATGATTCTATGATTCTAGAGGCAGGTACTATATAAAAACTTGCATGATTTTCTTTTAAATATATTTGGACCAAGATTAAAAGATTGACCATTTTTATTTTTCAATGATTGTTGCAATTCTTCTGATTTTTAATTCAGACAATCTCAAACAGTGGCTTATAAATCACAAAAGTCAGCAGAAACTCCTACCTCACTTTCTAGTAGCATCTTCAGATACCACTCTAGCTTCTCTCACTCCTCATAACATCTGTAAGTCTTCACTAGATTTTAAATAAATGTAAATTAGTTTCACAGAACTCAGTTTAGGTAAGAGGAAATTTTCCACAGTCCCATGTTAATAACTACAACAAATGATGACAAGAGTATTTCTGTTCTCACGAAATTTCTGTAAAAAAGCAACACATTCTACAGATCTGTTTTTAGAAAGCTATAAGAAAAAATAGACAATGTAAATGAAATGTTAAATCCTTTTAATCTTTCAACAGACTAATATAAACTATACTGTTTCCTAAAATATACTTATTGTCATGATATCTATTGAAGGCCATTATTCATGAGGTCACAATGGTATTTTTCTTGCTGCATGTATTCTTTAAAATTCTCTGCGGATATCTGTTTCATTCCAAGTATGACCACAGATTTTATATTAATAAAAGGGACTTAGCTTTGTCTATATATCTTCCCAATCATGTAAATTTTCCTTCCACTGGTATCCATTTAACTATTTCATGCTTTCAAAACTTAAAGTATGTCTTTCATTCTGTTTACAGAATTCTGTGCCTTAGACTAGAAAAGTGTAATGGAAATCAAACTTCTCATTTACATTTAATACCAACGCTATTTTCCAGACCAAGAATAGATTATTTGCCCACCATTACAATAGCCCTGATCTAATGAAATATGTATATGCATATAAAGAAGACGGAAAGTCAGCACAGGTGTACACCTTCAAGTTGAAAAGTAAAAGTTCTTTGTGAAATGTCTGGCTGCAGCTGAGGTGGCTGTGTCAGGATTGCAAATAAAAGGATAAAATCCTTCAAGTTAGTAGTTCTAATGATTCAAGTGATAACTCACAGAGATGGTTTTCGTTCAACAGAGTCCTTGGTCTCATTCTAGTTTTGTTAATCATTTACTACGTGGTTATGGAAATAACAGATACCCTGTATACCAGTGATAAAATGCATATCATTTTATTTGTAACAGTGTTTTTACAAGGCTCACTTAATTACAGACAGATTCTGATGAGGTATTGAGCAGCCCCAAAGAGTTTATTGAGTACTTCCAGTGACCCCTTGCAGGAAAAGGTGCTATTAGCATTAGGAAAAGTGGCTCAATCGATTCCTCAGTGTTTAGGAGACCATTTGAAATCCCCAGGTGCTAGATAAATGCAAAGTTATGTGTCTGTTGTGTATAACTCATATGAACTATGAGAAAATAATTATCATGCAAAGGGGCTCACTAGCATGCACCCTGTCTCCCATTGACTTCATTAAGTCCCTATGTGGGAGCAAGAGGTTGTAATTTGCAGATTCTTCTGAAGAACTGGGTCTTTACAAGGTAATCTCAGCATACATCATGTTTTCACCAATGAGTTTGATGGAACATAAAACAAAATTGTGATGACAAGCAAATCCATCAATGGCACACCCAGTAGATTCCAATTACGTTAATTAGAGTAGACTTTCTAATGAGCGGAATGTCAAACACTGGATCCATGCCCAATGCTAATCATTCATTCATTTTGCTGCTGGTTCTAATTCACATTATGCCAAGGAGGTTTCATGCATTCTGACACCAAACTATGAGGAAAGTACTTCTGCTTTAGAAATAGAAATAGAAGTACAAGCACAAGTTTGACATACTAATTAAATGTGCCAGGGTGCAAGATATATTGCTAAATGTCATTCTGTCCCTATAAATGCAGGCATCAGCCAAAACACATAAAGGATGTAAAGCAGTATTTGTAATAACTCCATAGCATAAACAAGACAGTGACAGTAACTACCCTGTTATTCTGAGAAGTCTACTGAAGTGGAATCCAAATAATAAAGAAAAATCTTGGAAGTAAACCTATTACATTAAAAGAGTACTGAAGTAGCAGGGTGTATCGGAGTATACCGAAGTCATGGAGTGATAACCGCATGAATACTAACCTAATATTCAGCTAGATGCTTTGTATATGATCTAAGAAAGAGAGTTCCAGAAAGATCCACTCCGGAAATACAGACTGCTTGCGTTCAGGGGAAATATTCACCTGCACCAGTAGCTTTAAGACATAAAAAGTTAGGTGCCATCTGCTGATAAGTACATTTGAGCTTATTTTGTATTAGCTTCAATGACTGATAAGGATGGATGTGCACTAGGGCACCCAGCTGTGCACTGGAGAGGCAGAAGCACAGACACACATCGATCTCTTCTGATGGTTCAACTGCGAGGACAGGAGCGTTCCCCCAGAAGAGAGTAGATGGCAGTAAAATCCCAATTCACTGCAGGTATTCTATCCAGACTCTTATCTCTTGAGTTCACTTACTATATTTACCACCTACTTATTGCACAGCAACTAACTAACTGCATTTACAAGCTCAGATGCAGAAGATTATGTCTTCAAATCCATGCTCAGGGTATGGGGATGCACAGGTGATTAGTATCTTCAATATGGTGTGAGGGGAAGCTATTCGATGCTTTCACAGCCTTGAAAGAGCAGTTGGGTATTGATCTGGTTCTCATACACAGTTTTAGGTAGCCCAGCCTGTTAACACTGAATTAGAGACACAGTTTTAACTTAAGCCCTATATATGTGATCTATACGTTGTCTGTCTGGAAGGAAGCTGAAGCTAGATTTTCTGTCAAGTTTACTACCGATTAAAGTCATAGTCTTTGATTAGTCTGTAGATATGCTCCTGATTAATTGTGTTCACAGAGCTCTAGTTCCTAATCTTCTACCCTCTCATGTGCTGATGTTCACAGTACCAAGCAAGATGGAAAATGAATCAGAGACTGCACTGAGTAAGGTGGTATCCCAAGACACTATGACTGCAGTGACGTCTAAATATTTATCAGACACAAGACCTAACAGGATAAATTCCTGGTATCAGCTGTGTAATTTTCTTTAATTAAAAAAAAAAAAAAAAAGATATTTAAGATCCCCGGAGATGCTAAGAAATAAACTTCAAGTTGTAATGATTTTTCAAACTTATGCTTATTATGTAAATCATTATACAGTGAAAGAGAATAACTCCTTTCTGTCTAAATTTATGGATGGATGAAGTGATTTGTATAAAATAAAAATCTACTTGAATTACAATCGGTGTCTTTTTCAGGTTTGTCTGCTTTTTATCTGTTTGTTTAACTTGGATAATGTATCATACAGGCACAAAAATACCCTTCACTTGTCTACTTTATAATCAAAATGACAGATGCCTAAATGAGATCTCTCACTAAAAAATTCACAAGCAAATGATTTGAAGGATATTAGAGGAGTAACAAAAGTGATAAACAGGGCTTAAAAATGTTTTTTAAATAGAAAACAGGGAGTAAAGTTAATTTATAAAGAGTTGTTTTTAATTTTCCCAGTTTTCAGCCACAATAATTCAAGCCACATAATTTTGTTCTCTTTTAGCTTTTCAGATTGTCCTTTTAAATAGACTTTTTGAACTGGAAAGAGAAGAGGAAAAGTAAAAGGGAACCTATTATGTTTAATAAGAATGGAGAGAGTTAAAAAATTCTTGATCTATGTTAAATATGACAGCAATGGAATATCACAAATGAATTGGCTAGCTCTATATTTGAAATATGAAGACAGAAAATTAAGAAGGCCAATATTTCATGAGATTTCAAAATTCAGTTCAGACATACACTTTTGAGGAAAGTTTCCAGATTTTCAGATATTTATTTGGACCCTTTTGCAGTTCATTTACTGCTACCTGAAAGATTCTTGTGTATAACATAGAGCTCTGTTCTGTAACTTACAGGTCTGAAGTAAATGATGCTACCCAGTCACTGCAAAGCTGTAAGTAAATAATCAGAAATCAGGTGAACAGGTATTCAACTCGTCTGAACTCATAAAAAACAATTTTGAATAGCATGCACAGTGCCCTTCTGCTGAAGGTCAAATTCTGACTGATACAGGAAAGTGCATAAAGTGCAGCAGCACGGTGGAAGAAGATCATCAATTTCCCCACATACGTCACTGCAGCTTTGCAGTGTGTTTCAGGTATTAGAAGACCATGCACTCCTCTTTCTTTTATGGCACATACTAGGAAGCTCAGAGTCCACACAGCTACAGTGTCTCAGCACAGGATGAAAAAGAAGTGGAAAGAAGCAGGAAAGTTTCTTGAGTTTCCTCCCATCCATAACATGGTTTATCCTTGAGATATGCTATGCCTCCTTCTCACACATGATTCTCTGAACTTCATTTCTGCTGAGACTGATAAAAGTTTGACAAATTACAAGAGTCTTTCCAGGGGGACAAACGTCCTAGGAATTTATTTATTTATGTGTGTACTAACAAGGACCACAGGTTATGTTTTGGCTTTTCCTTTCTAAGTTATTAGTTCTTTCTCCATGGGGTATTTTGTTGCCAAATCTCTTCCTTTTCTGTCTTTCTTTCTATTACACATCTATGAAATCTGTCCTCCTTTTAACATATCTGCCTTCTTTTAGATCTTTTCACAATTTTTCCTTCTGTACAGATGAATTCTTGCAAAAATAAAACTGGAACATACTACATAATATTCCAAGGGGTTAAACTTTCTGAAAAGTGATGTGCAACTTTCAGGAGTTGCAGTGGCTTTTTCTCTGAATACAGACTGGTATGGAGGCAGAATTTGGTTACAACAATAATCATCAGTTCAAATTAAGCAGGTTTTCTATTCCTTTTTAAAGGAACAAATAATTCTTTGTAGAACCCAATGACAAGTGAGGTTAGAAATCAAACTGAAGATACCGATAAAAATGGCCAGCAGACCTTGTACTAGTACAAATTAGCGTATTTTTACTGGGTCAGTGGAGAGATGTCAAAATCTATCACATGATTATCTTACTAGCTATTTTAAACCCATCAATTAAGAAAATCATCATTATCATCAATCAATCATCATCAACAATTAAGAAAAAATTTTAGTAATTTCTACAATAGTCAGTTTTAAAAGTACAACTATAACATCTTACTGCAATTTTTTAAAAGTTCTTTAAACTTTTAATTTATTATTATTCTTTTTATATAATTTATTTCATGCTATTTATAAGATTACATTAATAATAATGACGTGTTACAGTTCAAAGCAAGTTTCATCCACTTGTATTTTGAAAAGACTGAAAGATTAAAATATCACATAAAAATTTGTTTCGGTAAATGAAGAATTACGTCAGTCATTGTTTAGGTGCTCCATCTATTGCGTTTAATTTATATTTATTGATTTTGATGCGTCATACAGTGCTCTACATTCAGATTTCAAACCACCATTGCAGGTGAAAAGCTCATCTTTTCATGGTGATGTCTTCATTGCGTAGAAGCTACCACTTTGGTTAACATTTTGAGGATCAGGTCAACAGTCTTCCCAGATAAAATCAGAAGTTAGTTTACTCTGCTAAAAAGTCATGCATCCTCAGAAACTGCTTATAATAGACATATCAAATACATTGGATGATTTGTAACACATGCAAGGATCAGTAGGTCACATTAAAGAAAAGTAGATTTAGTAAAATTGTGTAGCCTACAATGTATCATAAATTATTAAAATTAATGAACCTGATCCCCTCTGCAGA
This sequence comes from Cariama cristata, assembly GCF_000690535.1. Taxonomy (NCBI): domain Eukaryota; kingdom Metazoa; phylum Chordata; class Aves; order Cariamiformes; family Cariamidae; genus Cariama; species Cariama cristata. The sequence goes on from NW_009603204.1 coordinate 5,776, forward strand.
TTACTCCATGGCTGACACTGGTATAATTTCATTGATATTAATGATTCACTTCCAGTTTCACAGTGATGTAAAACTGGAATAATAGCACGATGATTCAGGTTTAATACTGTTAAATTAGCTGCACCATTTACATTAACAGATGGCAGGCAAATATGTCTTCCTTCGTTCATTCAACCCAGGTGATTAGGGAGTTCTTTTTTCTGTCCACTATTATATGGCACATTAATCTATATGTTTCATATACATCTATATAACAGCTTTTGGATCCTGATCTTCAGAAATGTAATTTTAGTATGGTGAGAAGATATAGAGATTGAAGGCTGGGATAAAGGTTGTATCAGAAATGGAATGACAGTTGTAACCTGAGCTATAACACATACACCTCTGCCCTCTGTGGGATATTTTCCTAGCCTGGTGGATGCCTTTGGTCTCAAATATTGTTGATGAACTGACTAGACTTTCACTGGGCCATTGTACTCTGTGGGATAGGCCCAAGGCTCTAACATTGGATGGCACAAGCCCATCTGACTGCTTGACGGAGGTTCTCTTCTAGACCAAATGGAATAAACAGATCTAGATTTACCTCCATTTGCTGCTTTGGAATTCCATGAGTGAAAGAGCAACACTGTCAACAACAACACTGTTGTTACACAAGCTAAATCTAATTAACTCATTGCAATATTCTGATCACAGGTTTTTTTCACTTAAATACAGACAAGCCATGTGTTTGAATTTGAAAATTTAAATAAGAAAGAAATATGATGCTCATGCCTCTGTTACTTGACCACACCATAGCTGTTCAACATGCCTAAAAATCTATTTTATAAGTAAAAAGCCCCGTGACTGAATATAGCTTTTAATGTGAGTTCCTTTGACACATAGCTTTGCTTTTGACACACTCTAGTTCTTTGAGATTGCAGTATTGTTACTGAAGAGAATAGCTTTAAATCAACAAATTAATACTGCTACCTAAAATGATTTTTTTCTTATCCTTGTTATTTCATTAACTTATATTAAAGTGGAATGGAGAAAAGCCATTATATTGTAAAAAACTAAAAGAGCTATACAGGCAAAATTAATATGTTTTTAATAATATATTGCTTTGAAACATGGCTAGTCTTAACTACATTTCCCAGTATAAACACTGAAAAAGATTCTGTTTTCTCTGAAACCTGGTACAAACATCTACACAAATACTTACAGTTGAAACCTGACCATTAGAACTGGAATCATTAGAATGCACAAAACATTTCCTTTTTTGTACTTCCAGGTGAAGAAATGCACTACGGTCATCTAAACCTGAGGCTTACAAAGGAATATGGCTTGTTCCCTGGACGATTTATGTTCTGCAAGTTGGGAACCTTTAGGGCACCTAAGTACTTGAAAGACTATCAAATAGTAATGGAGTCTCAATGAAGCTAATTGGAAAGTTTACCTTTGATAAATTTAGGGGGGTTTATGTAATAATGTAGTCACAGTTAAATTTCAAATTTTCATGAGACTATGAAAATATCATGGGAATTCAGAGTAACCGGTTAAAACCATTTTCACTTTAAAAAATTTCTGAAGTTCTGAAAGTGCTGAATTAAAACTTTTTCCTTTCTCCCCTGCTCTTTAGCTAACTTTTCTTGTTAGTTATGTTACTGTTAAGTTTTCATTATTGTTCATTATTTGAAAATTCATGTTCATCTTTCTAATACAACTATGGTATTTGTTGGATGTCAGAAAAGCAGTAACACTTTTGTCATAATATAGGCATTAAATTGGTGTACTGTTATGTAGAATTCTAATTAAGTTCTGTTGCCAGTTTAGCAAGTGGAGTAGTGCAGCACTGCAGCTGCTACAGTTTTCCTGTTATAATCCACACCCATTATATTCTCAAGTTTGTTCCAAGTAAAAGTAAGTAAACTTTTGTTCACAAAGAAGTTTGGTATAGCTTTTGCTAGTAGTTTTATTAGTGTCAGGACAATTTACATTTTTTTCGGTTCTGGAACTCCCATGCCCTTCTGTTGTCTTTGAACGGCATGAGGACTAGCCTCACTCTAAGTATCAGCAGAGGCAGCAAGTGAAAGGCTGTGGGTTTGAACTGCTGGTGAAACAGCTGACGCTAGAACAAATAACTATGATGACGTGATGATAGATACCATAGTATTAAACTGACACTTGATTGCACGTAGTTGAAATATGAAAGAGGATTTTTACGTGGGAAAATCATTATCCAGAAGAGTTTGAGTGGTTTATTATGTCCAGACTTGAATAGTTCTTCACCATGAACAATGCTGCAGATATGTTGCTGGCACAGTACCACACAAATTTATTTCTTTGTTAATAAAGAGCCTTTGTGTTTCATTGTTAAGTTGGGGTTTTTTATTTGAAGCATCATTAGCATTACATAAAAGGAATGATGACAGTGTTTTAGACTCTTTTTGCTGATAAATTGCTTTATTTTTTCCATTCATAAGTTGCAGTACCTGAATTTATATGTAAATAGAAAAACTTTACTTGATATATTATAAACTATAATTAAAAGCACCTAACAAATACAAGAAAAATAAAACTTTCCTAGAAGAAAAGGAAATCACACATTTCCCGCGATTTGAGCTATGATCTTATTTCTCCTTGAAAAAGAAGAAGACGACGACTTTTTAACACTCCCTAGAAGTCGACACTTGTCCTCTGTCAGAGAAAGGAAGGAAGCAGATTCCAAAGATAAGGAAATACAAGGGGTTTGTCAGAAAAGTGTTCCCCCTGCAATACCTTGTCATCACTCTTTCATTAAAAAAATGCTATTATGATATAACATATTATTTTTAAATTTAGCTTAATCATTAAATACTCCTCTTTTGCCTTCAAGAACAACGTTTAAATGTTCCTTTTCTTCTGATAAGCCATTTCTTTAAATTTGGAAACGATGAAATATCTTCAATTGGGTACTTGCAGTTTTAGCTGATTGTTCTCATGCAATGGCAAATAACCTGAAGCACATGTATTATGTCTCATTAAAAAAAAAAAAAAATCCTTCTTTCTCTAGAAGCATGCAGCAGCTGCATTGATAGCAAAACATCTGTACTCCACCCAGGAGTCAGTGGCTATGCCACTTTCTGGATTAGAGTGTTAAGCACATTCCCTGTTCTTGTACATGCATGTTTATGTCATTGACTAGCTAGATAAATGTATAAAATATTCACTTCACAAATATGAGCTTGACTATCCACAACCCTTGAGTTTTGCATCTTTCACTTGGGATATATTTCAAAAGGCCAATGGCATTGAATAAAGGACTTTACACAGCTTCTTTCAAAGTAGAACCATTTTCATTAGGATTTGATTTGCTGCTGGAGGCATTTTCTTCTGTTTCAATAAATAAATCTAATAAAAATGAACTTATGTATTTGCAGTGTTCTTGACTCATTTTTCACAAAAGGAAGATAGAGACTAGGAGGCCTATGGTGATATCTTGCTCCATAGCTCGTGGAAGTTTTGAATCCTGTTTGATCCTTAAGTTTGTTCTATGCTTTTTCCCAGCACAGCTTTAATTTTAACATTTGCCTTCTTGACAGACTCTCCAAGACATTACATCATTTCATGCAACACAGAATATGCACCCTAGGGGTGTCCATAAACCCCCTTTGGTTACCTCCATGCAAGGTACAAACTACTGTTGTAAGTCATTTAATTTGCATTGTCTTCTATGTTATGAACATCCTTTTAGCAATTACATTGCACAGCCTGTACACGTCTATTGCATCTGAAGTAATAAAACTCTAAGAGCACACACTAGGTAGGTTTTTCCTCTTATTAGGAATCAAAATAAATAAAAATTCTGCCGTAATTGAGAGCTGTACATCTTTAAGCAGTTCCTTTTAGTAACAGCATTTTAATTAGGGTTACATATACCCCAACTGTTCTCAAGAGAACATCTTATTGGAATAAGAATGAATAGTGTGACTGCTCTCCTGAAAGAAAAAGCCTTGTAAGCTGACAGTACTGCACCTTTCTGTCTTTTAGATTCTAACTCTGATTAGTCAGATTGCAGTCAGAGATAATGCTCCAGCTTTGGTAGTAATGTCATTTGGGGGGGGAAATAAAATTAGTATTTTGCATATAATTCAGTAATCTTGTGCTAAAGTTACCGTGTTTTGTGGAGAAGCTGGAGAGGAAGAGTTAGGCTGTGATTCAAAGACACTTAATTCAAATGTCCTCTTCATAATGGAAAACAACTGGCTAGTATAAATCTTTCATGATTTACTTGTGCATGATGAGTGAGAGTTACTTGAGTATAAAAGGGGATACCACATCCTCTTCTAAGATGAAGAAAGAAATATACTCAACTGCAGACCAATTATGAGGATATTCAGATGTTTCAAAGTGTTGAATAGGAAACATTGAGCTGCACTTGTGTGGTGATTAGCTTCATTGAGTTCTACTAGCAAATGTAGTACTTCAATCAATGCAGAGGTTAGGCAAAGGAAGTTCACTGTATTGATGGATTTCATAAGGGATACATGGAGCCATCTGGAAAGGGGTCATTCTTACAAACCTGCTGAAAGAGCTGGCACTGTGGATTTCATAGAAAGCAGCCACGGACTTCATCAGATTACTATACCTGAATCGTGAGACAGCTGCATACTCTCAATCTTACCTTACTTACCAACTGCAGCATGCAATTACTTGCAAACAACTATTGATTCTGTTAAAAATAAATAGGAATCTATTACAGGGAAGACTGTCATTTCTAGTGTTCAGAAATGTTTTATTGCCTTCCTGTTGAAATAGTGATGTCTTGCTCCAGGAACATTATAAGCCTAGGGAAAAAAAATGTATCCTGCATCGTTGGGCAAAACAGTCTGAGGACTGCATCACTATTACAGAGATTCAAGATCAAAATTACGGGCTAATATCTAAAAATGGGAATCCTAGGAAGCTGAAAATCTAGAAAAACAACAGGGCATTTTAAAAGTTATGTACATGCAGCTGGTCAGCCTCAAACTGTTGGGAGCTATGAAACAGTATGTCTTTGTAAGGCAAAAAGACAGGGAAAAGGAGATATCTATGCTAAAGCTATCATGATTATTAATCATTCATATAATTACTTTTTCCTTTAGATTGTTTACTCATTTTGTACTGAGTAATTCATAGCATTGTTTTTGTATTTAACACATGTTTGGGATAATTATCAATAAATCCCACGGCTAAGTGTTTTTTGCAGATTTTGTCTTACACTAGACACTTAAGTACACTGCATTATATCACTTCCTAAATACATACGATTCTACATCTGGTGCAACTTTCAAATGATACCCTCCGCAGAGTCAGGTTAGATCACATTAGATCAGTATTTAGATGACAAATGTATACGGAATCATTAGACAGAGATTCATCTAGAAATAGCTAATTTTATTATCAGTAGTTCTTTTTCCTGCCACCAAAACTGAAATGTTGCCCAAGCACGCTGCCAGGAGACGCAGCGCTTTCTTCTTGAAATCTCTCTCTTCTTTATGAGGCACATCCAAAGTCAGGCTCTAGGCCACTCTACTTTGGAGGTAAGCTAAGCTTCCCCTTTAACAATAACAGAATGCCAATGATCATAAAAGCTGAGTCTGTCAAACCAGTTGCTGCGGTCAAATGTTATGCAATGCATTCTGTAACAAGAGGGAAGGGAGCTCTCGTGTACCGCTGGGAAAGGCAAATACAGGCTTTCTGTACAATCGAGTACTCCTTCTAGGTCAAGCACAGAGTGAAGTTGTGATTCCCAAAGAGAAAGCACAGAAAGTTTCTTTCCTTTTTAATATTTTTTTTCAGTTTCTGATTATGAAAAGAGCTGAAGAAATCTCTTGAAGCATATATGTTAGATTGAAAAGTATTAAATTAATAGTATGATAAACATTAATTGAGTGCAACCAGAGGGATACTGTTCAAATATTCATAAGGTCCAATAAGATGAGCAACGGGAAGGCAAAAAGACAGATAGAGAGACACTTCAAATTATTCAGCTAAGTTCAAGAACAATTGCAACATGAAAGCAGGTATAGTGGCCAAAAATGAAAGTTTTATAAATCTCAGTTAACGCTTTAAATTGTATTAAGATATAGAGACTGGGGCTAAAGTATTTATACACTTCCACTGAGAAGCATTGCTCCTTTCCTAAAAAGTCTCTGAATTACTTTACTCCTCTGTCTAACATTAATCCTGTTTATATTATCAGCATACATGCATGATTTTTCTGTATAATTTCAAATACAGCATTTTTGAAGGTAATAAGTCCATTGGACTGGCAAGAGCAGCAAATAAAAGGAGACTGAAATCAGAAATAGATGAAAACACAGGTATTGCTACATCAGCCTCTGCTGAAGTGTCAGCAATTCTGTCTAATCAAAAGAGCCATCTTGGTATCTAAAAGAATAAGTGTAGGCGTTTTGGTGCATTTAGATGCTATGTGTATTAGCACAATGGAATCTTGGATTCTTCTTGAAAAAGAAAAGTAGAATTTCGCACAATTAATTGATTAAGCGTGTTCTAAACAAAATATATAAAATGTAATAAGATTATGAAATCCATAGTTTTTTCTTCAAAATGCAAATATTTAATCTGTCATTTGGTTCTAAATTAGAATCTTGGGTTTCAAATAGGCTGATGGTTGCAAGAGGATTTGACAATTTCAGATACAATAGAAATTTCCTATGGCACAAGGATGCAGAGAGAATTTCACTCTCTGCATGAATGAGTGAAATCCCTTTGTATAACCCACTTCACGTGCTACAGAAATTTGCTGCCATAGTTATTGTGGGAATAAAAACATAGCACATCTTAGACACAGAGAAAACCCTCAAAACTGGATACATGTGGCACCATGAGGAGAGGCATTTCTATTCTTTAAGCACAAACTTGCCTTTCAGTCACTCTGAACTGCTTTTCAGCATTTCAGAAAGCCCACAACAACTAGCAGTCAACACAGAAGGGAAAACTACAGCCTAAGTATAAAGTGCAGGCTTCAAAAATCAAAGAAGCATCTTAATTACTTCTAAGATAACTACTTTCTTTAAGAAACAAAATAGATAATGTGAAAAGGTGCTACTATCTTATTGTTTCAGTCTCATAACAGAGGCTTGATCTAGTCATTTCATTAGCCTATAACACCAGGCTGAACTCTGTGCTAATCAGCTTCTTCAAAGCCTCCATTTTTAGGTAAATGAAATTCACTGATCACTGGCTAAGCCAGGCAGGGTTTGTGTAGGACAATGCTTTGAAAGTTCCCCACAAACCCAGGTCCTTTTAACTTCCAGATTTCCAACTTTTTTTCAATTCTTAGGCCTGCAGCATTGTAGCTTTAATTTATGTTAATGAATGATTGGATTATGCTACTGTTGCCAGAGCATCTGATATGTCTGCATCACTCCTCTGTTCTGTGACAATGCCTTCAGTGATTAGCTGAGCACATTTAAACATTGTTTGCTGTGATGTATAAACTACTATGTGGCTTTTAAGCAAGAAGATAGTGACAAAAATTAGAGTATGTAGCAGACGGAGAGCCAAGTACAGCACATCAGTGGCGGCGTAGTCTGCACCACTACACAGTGGAGAGAGAAAAGATTAAACACTCTTCATTTGCTAGTTATGTTGGAGACTGTTTACAAGTAGGAATAACCTTAAGGTCTCTCTTTTCAGTTTAACTCATTAATTAGTAGTCACATCTGTTTAATCTATTTGCATGTTTAGATTCTGTATTATATTGATTTGCAGCAATTTCTTCAGCCCTGTCACATCTAAGCTGTACTCACAGAATACAAACTTATGCATGTTCTCTTCCGTAAATGTTGTTTAGACTTCTGTTGATCTCCCTATTCTTAGCTAAGAGGGTAAAAATCAAGGTAACGAAAATTTCTGGAATAGAGAATTTCGTTCAAGTAAGTAAAAGTCTCCACTGATCTTACTTTCTGTTACCCTCTACTTTTCAATTTATGGTAATTTCAGAAGTGGATCCCATTTATTGTATTTTCACAGTGTTTTGTCCTGCACTTTTAAATAGAAGTCAACAAGAGTTGTTATACAGTCCAGCAGCTCGTGATTGATGACAGATACAGATTCAATTTGCCTGAGACAGGAAGAAAGGGAACTTGGATCTCCTACTTCCTCAGTTTTTGTAGCAAACACTAATATACTAAACTCAGTGTTACAAGCACTTGTCAACGTTCATTTTATTTGAGCCAAATTCATTTATTTGTGTTACACTAAGAAATAATTTAGCAGCAGTCTATGAATGTCTCTGATATGTAAAGCTTGGTATTTTCCCCTGTAATTCCATCCCACATCCTTCATTGAAACCCAAAAAATGTTGAGAGTTTTGCCACAGGTGTCACTTGGACTGTGATTTCAACCCTGTTTCATGTAACCCAAGATCCAGCAATTGAATGCCTCTGTAAACCCCTAGTCCTGTGACTCACTGTGGCAGTGCTGGGACTCCATGTGTGGGGTACTGTGAACGGGCATAAATCCTTGCAAGAATCACATTTTCCAAAGGTTCCGAGCAGCTTAGGAGCCTGAGCTCCATTTTCAAACACAATTTAAGCACTAAGGAGCCTTTGATTCACAATTAATAGTCCCTGAGCTATTTAGGAGGAAATATATGAAAAAGATTTGGGCATGGCAATGCAACATATCCTTCCCGTCCAAGCCCAATATCCTCGACATTTGGAGCTCATCTAAGAAGGAAGTGTCAGGTCAGAACTCCTCCTTTACACATTATTTACTTATTTATGCCAAATAAGATAGTCCAGGATGAGATGTTTAGAAACACCTAGTTGAGACAGTCCTGGGCTCAACAACAAGGAGTTTGTGATTTGGAAAATAAGCACCACCCCCATCTCCCACAGTAGTGTATTAATTACATTGCAAGTTGAATCAAAGACATCACAAGCATAGGCATGCATGTACACAGAGACATGCACAAAGCCTGTTAGTCCCCCAAATCCTACAGATTACAGCATTTTGCAGTTCTCTTTAATATATTTTGAACACTTACCTTGCAGTTAAATAACTTGTTTTCTAAATATCTTTAAAGAAAGTACATCTTAAATGTGTTTTGTAAACTGTGAAATATATTGTTTTGCAGTCTTTCTGTACTTAGAGACTTCTGGATTCTTATCTCTCTGTGTAAACTATAAAACTTCTCTGGAAGTCTATGGAAAAACATCACTTTACAGCAGCAAAGAAAATAGTTGACGCAAAGAATTGTGCCCTCCAAATTTTTGCATATCTTAAAACACTCTAATTTTTCCTTCAGAGAATTCACAGCTCCATCTTCAGTAAATGAAACAAGAACTGCTTACTAATACTACTGACAATATTTGTTTGAGAAACCTAATCTAATAACGTAAATGAAGTGGAAGTAGCTCTTAGCAAATATATCCTTCAAGGGCTTTAAAATGAGAGTCAGCCTATAGAAATAATATTTCTCTGTAGAATGACAGTTTTAAAACAACTGCAATGATTTGTAGGGTAAGCTATTAAATTGTACTATTTGTATACAATGGTTGGTGTTAACAGCCTCACAGTATCTATTTGCAAGTAATTACCTTTACCGTGGTATTTGCCACGTGCCATCAGCTTGGGTTATCATTACCTCTACCGGTAAGTAATACAGCTAGTGAACTCTTAGGTAAAAGGTAAACGTTGAAAGGTTTCATTGCGGACCACCATGTGCAAAATAACTGAGAGTAGAAACAAATAATGCTGATGAGGTGTTTTAAGGCTTCATTGACCTTATATCCCATTTCCTAACCATCTTCCAGTGATGTAAATCACAGTTGTTCTGTACCTCCTCTTCAATACTAACTCTGTTGGCATAGTTGTTGAGTATTAAGAGCACAGGACTCCCAGGCTTGCGGACAACTTCTGCTGTGGTATGCTTCAAGAAAACAGGTTGTTTCTTGCGGTCAATCCAGAAGGGTTTTCCAACTGACTTGTAAACTCGGAGTCTGCCTGTTTGCAGCAATAGAAACCTGAGACTCCAGTTTGCTTTATGGTACACATTATTATTCTGTGCACAGATTCACAAAGCAATGGTACAGGTTTTTTCTAGAAGGACATTATAATGTGAGTCAGCTACAGCCATGAATTTTATTAACTTTTTTCGTTAGGAACTGCATTAAATGGCAACACTAATGCACAGATGAGCTCTGCAATGTTCCTATTCCAAGGCTGAGCAGATGGCTGTTTCGATGTGTGCTTGCTTTCATGTTCTCCATTTCATGCAGTGTTCCTTATCTTAGGCAACCCACTTATATTTATGCTGCCGGAGAGCCTTTAAACTTGCTGGAAGTTTATGGAGTAAAGGGATGGTATGGTGGAAAAGCCAGAGGGAAAACTCAGATAAGACTGGTTGTGCTTTCTCCTCTACTTGATTAACTCAGGAAGCTGCTTAGATTTCCAGCCTCCTTTGTGGTGATGGAGGAACTAATTTGGTAGGGAAAACCCAGCTGAACCCTATTTCAAAACCAGAAAAAACCAAGGGTCTAAAAATTTCCATTAATACTCTCTTTCTTTCTCTCCCAACATAATTTTTGTTCATTTTTTTTCCTTTTCTTTTTTAGCTCTGTACAAAGACCCAATTTACATTTAAGTGTAAAGTAATTTTTGGAAGGAATAAACAATTCAAACAGTAGAGAACAATAAGAACTACAGGTGCATAGGTCCTTTGAAAAGTAAGTCACTGATGTTGGAAGAGAGGTATTCAAACTGAACCACTGAACCTTTAGAGGCCACTGTTCTGTTCCCATTGCAGCTGGTATTTTCCTTCTAATTTGCATTTAAATGCAGGCAGATCCAGATATTCACTCTTCTTCCCTTGACAGGCTTCTATTGCCCGTGGTACAAAATGCCCAACATTTTTTTTTTTTTGGATCAGTCTCCAACCAGTGCTCTGACATGATCCTCAATGATACATGGAATTACAGAGTTTTCCTACCTTCTATGTGGCCCAGCTCGCTCCCCACTAATGGACGACTTTACAGCAGGAAGCCTGTGGATGAGGAGCTGTTACTTTGCCTTATTACCCCAGCACCTGACTGATTGCTGTGATATGAAGCGGTCTGGTGCAGCTTGCACACGCTGCCAACTTGTTAGTGCAAACAGAGGCTAATGCAAGCAGTATGGGATGAGAGCGTTATGCAGCTCACCAGAATCTGGCTTTAGTTAAAATGTGGAAATCTGCACAGGCTGTGGATTACTGGCAGTGTCTGGTTAAACTGTCTCCTGTTAGTATTTGAGAGTAGAACCTCAGCCACAAGGAAATGAAATGCAAAAAAACCAGTTTTAAACTGTGTTAAAAATAAAATATGCTTAAATGGTAAACAGTAATGCTTCACTTTCCACCTGTGATCACCACGCACTTCAAATATTGTAAGTGATTTCCTTATTATCTCAGTTGAAGGAGTAGCACAAGAATGCAATAATTACAAGATTCAACAGCCAGTGAGGAGCTAGTGAAGGAATGGGGTACCAGTTCTGGATCCTACATGATTCAGCTTAACTCTAGAGATACTCTAGAAAGACATACGTCTTTCACTGGAATCAGTGTCCAAAGTTCTCACCAGCTTTCTTGTGCCGTTAAGACTTTATACATGAGAAGAAAATTTTCAGGTATTCAGAAAGGAATATGGAGCAAATCAGCAGTAAACAGTGCCTAACTCTCTTTGTCCAAAACACTTCTCTGGCTTAAACTCCAGCCAACAAGCAGTTGTTGACTGGCATTTGGCTTTTCTTTAAGCGCCAGACTTCCAATTTCTCTTTATTCATTCTGACATTCATGATCCTCTCAGTCACACGTACCTACTTCCCTTTGCTTCACTTCCTGCTATTTCATACAGATAAAAAAGAAAAAGACTCACAACACCTTGTCGAGGCCTGGAGAAATTAAAAAACTTGTTCAAGTTATGAAAAGAAACTGGTATAAAAGCTGAGTCAGGGGTCTAGGTCCTGTGCCATAATCTCCATTTCAATTTCTCTCCCTGACATACATGTATGTCATATGTCATTAATATGTATAAATATTTTCTTTTATTCAAATTTTGAAATACTAATTTACTTTATTAGCATAGCAAGTGTCAAATTATCTTTTTCTAGCTGAACATCATGGATATGAGCATTAGTTGTATGGTAAGAACAGACTGAAAAGGCTAAAAGCTGTGCCAGGGAATCAAAGTTAACACCTATTACGATCCATATTCCTTTCTATATAAGGGGAAGAGTCTTTTATATGAGCTAAATTCCTCGAGGTCTTGTGTAGACATGAAACCCAATCAGGCAAAAGTAGTAGGAGGAGTAATGCCATGTATTTCCAAAACTCCCTACAGCTGGTTGCGCACCCTTCGTATCACATATACCCAAGCTTTCACAGCCTAATTTAGCCTCTTTTTCGTTTTAATATTTAAAATCCAGCTAGAAAAATTCTATCATCTATGCACAGCAGGATGTCCCATTATATGTGAAATAAGCTTTACTGGTATTACAGAAATGACAAGTTCATTCTTGACTTTATGTACAAAGCATAATGCAATTTCGTGAAGCTTATTGCATTCAGACAACCCAATAGCGTACACGAGCCTTATGTTATTCTGCCCTTTCACAACATTTACAAACTGATACATATCTCTTCAAGAGGATAAATGTTTTCCCAAGTCAAAAAATGCCAGCTTTAGCTTGGACTGCATTAGCTTTATTGAGTTCTTCAAATACACACCAGGTTAATGAAGACTAAACCATGGTGGGCTATGCATTTTGACAAATATTGAAGTGATCTTTGATCCTGATAACCCATAGCTGTTCAGCATGAGTGAGTTTTCATGGTCAATATGCAATGATTTTGATATTTGACTTAATCTGTATCCCAGTGTGGTTTATTTTCCTTATCTGGATGGTACGCTCAGAACAAGAAAAGACTGAGAAATTAAAAACAGCACAGTAGTGGTGTTCAAAAGCCTTTTTTCTTTTTTTCCTGTTTTGCAAGAATTCTGAGTCAAGCTGACCCATGGCTTAAAGACATCTGTATACACAAGTCTCTGTGAACAAAAATGCACTGCTATGCCCCTCCTCATGCTGGACGAGCTATCTCCACTTTTGCACTGGGGACTACAGTTCAACTTTTCATTCACCCAGTGGCTTTGTATCAGACTGGGAATTAATAATGGCATATATTTTGTAGTTCTATCAGTGCTTATATAGCACCTTTTCATCCCAGGGTCTCAAAGCACTTTGCAAACATTAATTAATTAAGTCTCACAACAGTCCTGTGAGGCAAGGAGCTATTAGGTGAAATAATTCCTTTCGGTTTCTTGCCTTTGCCATAGGGAAAAGAACTGGCATAAAGAGCTTAGTTTGTGCCAAAAATATAGCCTAGAAATAATGCTGGCAGGGCTGTATGTCTCATCACTGCAGGAAGCAAGTACTTAAAATCCTTGTGCATTAGCAGAACAAGGAGTGGTACCACAATCCATGAGCTGATGGAGAGGCGGGAACCAGTAGTCTTCAATAACTGAGCACGGTGCCTTTGTAGGCACACACATTATTATTTTAATCATAAGAAATAAAAAGTGAGAGCTTGCCTGCTAAGTTTTCTAATGCTCTTGTGGATCCCTAGTAACAATCCATGACTGCTCAAACGGCAGTTAAAGCCAACTGGTACATAATTGAAAAGAATGAGAGTTGCCACATCTCTAGGCATGAAGAATTACAAACACAAGCTGAAGTTGTTTCCTGGATCTGATAAAATTAGCAGTAACCAGGTTACTATACAGGCAAGCCAAACATGAAAGAACACAAAGATAAAGGATGACAGATAAACATGTGACAAAGTGTTGTTTAAAAAATGAATGCTAATATTTCAGGCAATGAGTTCAGATGCTGAAGCACAAAACTTCAAAAATAATACAGTGATTTTGATGTCTCATTTAGGGGGCACATTTGGTGGTTTCAGGTTTTTTTGCTATTCTAAAGGGGCAGATAGGGGAAAAATACTTAGAGCTTACAAAGAAAAAACAGTCTTAGAGCTTGCAAAAAAAACCCCTCCAAACCTAGACTTATAGCATGTAAAAAAAAAAAAAAAAATGCCATCTGAACTCAACGTTTAGCCAAGCACTGTTTATCAAGGTTTCATTCTGTGCACTAAGAACATAAATGTTTTCTTTTTTCCCGGGGCCAGATTTGGATCACTAACTTGAGTTGGGCCTGAGGGAGAAACACAGCATGTATGATGAGCTGATTAATTACCAGAAATCAAATGCCTTGCAGTCAGGAGCAACATGCTTGAAAGAAAGCACTAGTACTATAAAAGTGGTGCATATCTACATGCATGCATGGCCAGGCAAGAGCACCATGGGGATTAGGTTTCACTGTAGCCTGAAACAAAGGATTTAGGAATGATTGTTTATCCTTGACAGTGTGACCTGTGCCAGTCTTTATTAATAAGGGCTTTCAGTATACGACATTTAAAGTAACAGAACTCTCTTAAATAAACCTCAGGATTTTACCTTCTTAAAACATCACTAGGATTTCAGCTGCTTTTCAGAAAACGTGGCAGTGATTCATAATTAAAGGTTAAGATATGTCTTATTTCAAGCCTTGTGTGCATAAATATAATCCTTTTGAGTCTGTCTCTTAGGAAGAGCTCATTTAAAGTGGAGTGCAAATCCACCAGGAAGCCATAAATGAAGGTAGACTCATATTAAATATTAGGAACATTATATTGGCTAGCTTGGAAAGTTGTTGAAAATAGGATAATAGGAGATAGGTCAGATCATTGTAGTAAATTTTCCCTGTCTCTGAAAGTCATGTGTATATGTTCACAGATGCCTAGTAGTATTTTATGTTTTCGGTACAGGATTATTTCAGAATTACTTTCTCAATCATGAAACTCAGAGAAATCACAGACTCACTTGTGTCTTCTAATATATCATTTCATGCAGTCCTCCAAAACAGAGAGTCATCTTGTCTGGGTGGAAGTTTTAATGGATGACTTAATATAAAACATTGTTACACTGCTTTAAAGTGTTCTGTTTACAGTTGTCTGTGCTGGTATTTATTTGTTCCTTCCACTACTTACTTGCCAGACAATAAATAGTACATTGTCATCTCACTAAGAGTATTTCTGCAGTTGGAACATTTTTTCCTGTACCTATGAACTACCCTTTGAACCAGTAAATGTTTCAAAATAATATGGGTGCTGTAAGTGAGGATGTGGCAAGCATATGACAGGCTGACTGGGAAGCAGCAGAAGGCCAAGCCAGATGATGGTTTCCTAGTTACAAACTGTAGTTATATAACCCTGAGAGAAATTTTTGCCTAAAAAACAGTGATGGAGATGATATATCACTACTTTTAGTTGGATTAATCTAAAACTAAAATAGCTTTTCTTTTTTTTATCTTTTTTTTTTTCTTTCCCACGTTCTTTTGTCCTAAGAGAACTATCACTTAAGAAAAGGTATTTTGTGCAAACCTGCCTATTTCCCTCTGCTATATTATCTAAGGATAACGAGCAATTTTAGATAGCTGTGAAAGCTCCCCATCTCTCATTCTAACTTTTTATACAATGAATATTTCTAGGTGAATTTTACTTCTTTTTTCCTGTCCTGTTGACATAGTTTAAATGGCTGATTCCAAAAAAAAAATAATATCATACTGTAGCCAGCCACAACTGAGAATATTATTCATCATTTCAGTATTGTGTGCATGTGTCTTGCTTTCACCCCCAATGACTAACATATTCTTTGACCTGAGCTGGGAATCAACACATTTTTTTGAACTTCTCTCCCCAGTTGGGAGTAAAGAAGCATCCAGCAGAATTAATTTGGCAAGTTTCTCCACTAAGCGTGCACAGAAAGAGACAAGAGAATGGGGACATCCTTTGGATCCCAAGGTCATGGTTCCTTGAATTCATGGACACTGGAAAAGTTGAGGACAATCTTGGTTTTCACTGGAAGAAATTCAGGCAAAATATGACTTCAATACAGCCTTGGAAATTATTATTTATACCTCACTAGTACACATGTGCCACTAGGTATATCTTTTCCAAATGAAAGCAGTTCTGTATGGCATGACAATATGTATAGCAAAATATAAAAAAATTTCTGAGCAACAACTGGCACCCCTGCACGTGGACCAGTCATAAACACCCTTCAAAGTACTGAACAGTCTCCTGAACACAAGTTACCTTGTCAGCTATGCAGTCTGTGGCCACAAGCATAGCAGCTCTGTAGTATCAGCAACAACACTGGGATAGTAATACTAACATTAATTCTCGTAAACCACTTGACTTCTTCCTTAGCTTCCCCTTATACTAGTGGAAGGATAATAATACCATAACACCACTTGGCAAAGCTGTGAAATAAATGGAAGGAAAGCCTTCAAACATCATTGGACAACATGCAAGCACAGAGAGAAAGATGGTGAGAAAGAGACAGGTTTCCCCCCACCCCCAGCTACAGTAGTGTGGGGGTACAGAGCACAAAATCTTCAAAGCAGAAGAAACCTCTTATCTAAAGGTATAATTTTCTTCCCCGAGAACTATAGTGCTAATCCTATTAGCATATTACTGTGTGATCATGGCTCTAGAGTTACATACAACATTCATACCAAATTTGAACATACTGTGAAAGCAGCTGTGAGAGCTTGATGAACTCAAGATAAAAAGACCCATATTCATGAGCTGCCGGCAGCAGCAGCAGCCCCATGCTAACGGGGAGACAAAGTGGAGAGGAGCTGGGGCTGCACAGCTGCAGCTCCAGCAGGTCACCTTGACAGGCAGGCTGCTCTCACTGGTGGTGTGTGTCGGGCTGCAGCAAGATGTAACACTCTCCTTACCTCATCAGTAAATATACGCTTGAGACCTTCCTCCTGCTTCATCTCCTCTGTAATCCAGACTCCAAGTCCCTTGTGAAACTGTGCCACAGGTACAAGGACTGCAGGAAGACAACCTGAAACGGGGCACAAAGATAAGCATCTGTATTCACCTCTGTGTCATAAAGTCATGAAAGTCAAAGTTTGCTGAGATGAAAGGCAGATGTGAAGCCTAAGATAGATAGACATTCAATAGCTCTCACCAGGGTGGGGAGAGGGGCTGCACACAGCCAGCAGCAGCCTGCGATTATCTTTATTGAAGCAAGAATTTAAATTGTAAAGAAACGGTTCCAAAAAAGAATATGAAATCTTCTTAATACATATTCTACTCTTTTTTTTTCCATTTGTTATTTAAATTTCAATAATTAAAACTGCTAAATGCCCATCTCAGCTTTCTAGTCTGGATACTTTTATCCTTAGTATCTAAGCAGCTGTAGTGATGATGCTTCTCTATAGGAGTTTGATGATGGAGTGAGTCTTAGACTCATACCATTAATTACAGTAAATGTGGGGATTGCTTACAGCTCAGGCATTGCCTCCCAGCCACCATCCTCTTCTGGCTCCTCATCACCAACACTACCACATATTTTTTGGCCAGAAGCCCATTTAATGAAACAGTGCCTATATCCAAGTGTGAAACTGTGGCATTCATCTTGAATTTCTTCTACTGTTATTGTGCCACCTATCTCCCAATGAGAGTCTCTGACATCAGCTAAGTGAAACACCACCTGTTACTCTTTTTTAAATACTTCTTTATTACTTAAAACTGGAAACACTGAAAAATAATACAGACAGTTATTTTAACCTTTATTATTTCTGCTTATTATTACAGAATTGATATGTTGAATCCAAGTGGTATCTCATTCACTCCCACAGTCTTTGTATGGCAAGTGTCTGCTATTTCAGAGAAAGACTCTGTATAGAAGGCATTTTCAGGATGCCTTACCCAAAAGAAGGATTTTTCTCCTGCTCTCTTCCCTCCAATGGAATGCATTTGAAACAAGACTCGTAGATGATTTACACCTCAGCACTATCACTTTGGATACTCTCACCATCCATATGATTATTTTTTTTATTTGTTTTTAATCCTGCTAAAACCAATGCTGCCTTTTGGCAAGAGTTCCATGGTATAATTCTTCTTCATTGTGGAGACAAATATTTCCATTCTTCAGCTTTAAATTTCATCTTATAAGTGAATATCCCTTTGTCTGTGTAATATGAGAAAGCCAGAGCTGAATATTCCACTCTCTGCTCTCTATGCCATATATTATTTTATAAAGCTTTATCTGGCCTCCTTGTATTTATCTTTTCTCTAAAATAAACAGTCCTATTCTTTTTACTCTCTTCAGAGATTTTCTTCATGCCTTCAGTTATCCTCAGAGATCATTGCCAACTGTTTTCTATTTCTTCTTTCCCTCAGCTTTTTCAACAGAGGTGACAAAAAGTTTTTACCATAAAGTCTGTCAATGATTCATATAATGATATGAAATATTTGCCATTTTAATTTCTATCATTTATAGACAGCATTCCTTAAGGTACACTGGGTTTAATTAGTGTTTTGACATTGCAAAGAGCATGATTCTTTTAAATACAATAAAAGCTGGGGTTTTTTTAAGTCTTATTTTATTTTATACCTGCACATTTTCTTAATTCTGTCATGTTTATATATGTTTATATGATATACGTTTATATGATAACATCGACTGCCTGTAGCTTTTTCTAGAACATGCTAATTTCAGATAAAACAAAAGTTTATGCTTTAGTGATACAAAAAAATGGAATTGTGTTTGGAGTATTAATTTCTACAGATACAAACTATGTGTTCTGTTTATCTATATTGGGCTATAAGATTAAGAGAGACAGATCAACATTTTGAAATCAGAGGTAGATTTCAGTAGTTGCATTCATCCATGTCTCGTCTTTTGGCTGCCTCCTCTTCTCCCCATCTGCTGCAATGGCTGGGCGCCGGGGCCCCCCACCCCGACAACCCCCCCCCCGCGC
>NW_009603204.1:24694-80147 GCF_000690535.1 Cariama cristata
GCCGTGCCGCTGTGCCAGGTAATGGAGCTGCCAGGGCAGCACGCACCCTCTCCGCTGCAGTAGGTCCTTACTGATGTTAATGCTGAAATACTGGCTTCACATGCCCTTTTAAACATTGTTACACCTGTCTGCCATTTACACGCCAACAGTACAAAATGGAAGCACAGGAAAAACTTGAAAAGCAGAGAGTAAAGTGCAGTTCATTATACAGTGCTTTGATCTTAAGAAAACAGACGGCTAATGGAAGAGGACTAACTCCTGTTGAGCAGTGCGAGAGACTGCAGGGACAATATCACATGCCCAAGAAATATCCTGGGATTTCCAAGCCCACTGGCACAAGCTACGGTCATAGAAGGACAATTACACCTTCTAGATAGATTATAGACAACATAAACCCAAGTGAGGCACATTTGCCTGTAACCATGTGCACTATTGAACCAGGCTGACAGGATCTGAAAAAAATCTAAAGACTTATGTGGATGTTTCCTGTCTCTGATATTAGTGCATGATGATGATGGATGTACATATGTCTAGACATACTCAGATATATATTGCAGGTGGAAGAAGTGAAAATGAAATTCCTTGTAAAAAGGAGAAAAAAAAAGATGGTATTCATTTCCAACAAGATAATGGACAAGGAGAAAAAGAGGAAAGATGCACATATGCTCAAGTGCAAGTACACATGTACACACACACACGTACACTGCATGCACTCACATTCACACAGTGCTGGCTGGCTCTGTCACCTTCCAGTTTGCTTACACCAAAAGAATGAAACAACGTTTAGATTGAAATCTGATTTTCAGTTTAATTGTTCTCCCTTATGTTCTGCAGGATATTTCTAAGCAAAGTTCTGCTTGTTATCTGCTACAGTTAGTTAGCTGTATGCTATTCCATGCTGTTATCTTCTCCTATTTATTTAAAAATATTCATCTACAAAAATTACTCTTGTTACAGAATCAGAGAAGTCTAATCAATGTGAAACACCTGTTTATATTTCTCACTCTTTTTATTATTACTTCAGCTCCACTGTATTTGAAAAGCTGGTATACACTGGCCACTATTGTGGGGGTTTTTAATAATTGCAGCCTAACTGCCTAACTTCCCAGACACCTCATTAACACTAATGCTCCCAACTTTGCCAAATCCAGAGATATTGAAGCTCTTAGTGAAAACAAATGGACTTTTACAATAGACTGATCTGTAGTTTTTCTACCATCTTCCAGAAAGATCAAAAGTATTGAAAAACCTTTCATGGAAAGTTCCGAACATTTTTCTGCATTCTTGCCAATATGTTCATCATTTGCTTTAGTGAAACCAACCAATTAGCAATGCTGGTTATGTAAATCCTGGGATTATATCGTCAGATATAGTCCTCTTTTCTAGCACCCCTTCTTGCTCATTTAACTAGTGACTTGAACTCCACACCATCATGTCTGGGCACAGTTTAAATAACAGGCTCTGTTTCCATATAGGTCATGGTGACATTAAAAAATTTGATCAATTCTAAGTAAAATATTTGTTGTTTCCTGGGAAGAAACGATAAAGTCCTCAGAGAGAAGTTATTCATCCAAGTAATCCTATTTATTTCAGTGGAATTGCTTGTTTGAGAATGTTTTGAACAGAGAAATAGGTCTACAGCACAGTCCATGGTGACTAGAACAATTTTTTTTTATATTATCAAAATTTCAAGTATCATGAGAGGGGAAGACTGAGATTTTAGGAGAATGCTGGTTTTCTTCCTCGTTGCTGTAAAGTGTGACATTACCTATGAAAGCAAAATAGCCTCCTTGGCTATCATGCGAAAATCCTCCTTTCTAGGGGACAAGACAGATATAAACCTGTGGAGTTGCTAGTTGCTATAATCACTCAGTTCCCAGAACCCACAGTTTGCAAATAAAGCTCTCTACTGACGATTTTCAAATGTAACAGCTTTGCAATTCAGGGATTAAATGGAATCAATAAATGTTTGTCTGGGAGACAAAAACATACATGCACAAGCACAGAGACTCACAGACTTTCACATGTGGGAAAGTTGTTTTCCTGGGACCATTCACCTGCCTGATTGAAAGGCTGGGAGGATTTGCTGTTCCTTAGAGAACTTGCTGATAAAGTCTAAATTACTCTGATGATTAGTAAAAACCTTTAAAAAGAGCAAGTGTGTCTCGTGGCCTTCACTTTCCTGCCAGTTTCTTGCTAACTGTATTACAGCTGGCCAACATCTATGCCCCTCAACAGAGATTTTACTTTCCAAAAAGGACTTCCAAGGAAAAAAAAAAAAAAAAAGAAAAAAAAGGGGGGGAAAAAAAATCATACTCTATTATGAGATAAGGAATCAAAAGTTTTTCTTCTGTATATAGGAAAATATCTTTGTCCTGGTTTGGCTAAAAAAGGACTATCTTTTACAAAAGAAGGACAGATCTTGTTTGGACACATCTCAAGTCATGTGTCTTTGAATTTTTTCTTATGTATATATACATATATATATATGTATAAAGTTCTCTTAAATTGATAGCATTCTAATGCTTTCATCATATTTCAGTAACGTGTGTTAGTGACATAGACCTATAGTAAGGTTCCTTCTATCGCATGTTTAAAGTGATTTACCGATATCAACTAATCTTGAAAACACTTTGGAAACTGAGGCTGAAATTTTAAGTCAGTGTCAGAGCCTGGATTAAGTCTGGAGAGCTAATGAGAACCTTTAGACCAGAGGAATTAAGGAAGTGTTTTAGTGCGTTTTCTCTATAGGAATGGACTTAACTGAAGCAAAGCCTGAGCCGAGGTATCTATCCTCTTCCCTGGTCCACACCTCCTCTACCCACTCAAAAGATTGATTAGTTTGAGAAGTAATTTAAAATAGATTAAGAATATAGTCAGATTGAAACTGCCACATTGATTAAAGCTGTATCTTTATATTTTAAAATATTCAAAGTAGAAATTAAAATATATACCAGTCTCAATAATTCTTGTTTACTTACCACATTTCTTTCAACAATTTCTCTGCTGCCCTGGCTAATTGTTCCTTATGTGCAGTTAAGTATGTCACTCTGCACCACTCCTCCTTTCAATTTGCCTAATCAAATACAGTGATTTTTCTTACTGGTTCCTATCTGGATTGCAAATATTTTAATTCTTTCCTCAGTAGCATATTGACCACTTGAGTCCAGTACATACCAGTCAGGTCTCAGTGATATGTTGATAACTCTTCCACCTTTTACAAAAAAGTCTCCACATACTGTGACAAACTTGCCTAGGAGTACGTTTGCTTATATGATTACAAAATCTGTTAACTGCTTGAAAGGAAAATAGTATCTAAAATCTACATAAACAAGTAAGCAGCCTCTTTATGTTAGGTGCTGTACAAAGCCTTTCTAAGCTGAAGATCCTGCCATTCAAACAAAAGAAGCAGGACCAGATTAAGGGGAACGGATGGGGATGGGATGGAGATGAGACAATATTAAGAGGATACAATTGCCTGATGTAAGGAAACGCTATGACAAAGGCAGGGACTGTGTTCCCCCAAATCTCAGCCTAAAGTCTTTGCAATGTGATTTTCCTTCTACATCTGTCATATATTCCTTGTTACCTTGACCCCCTTACCGTCACTTTCTGACAGAGGTGCTTTTTCAGTAGCTCTTTTACATAAGGAGTCCAAATTTCCTTTAATGGGAATAACAACAGTTTAATTTAAGTTGTCAAAATACAACACAATTCAAAAGATGAATTCTTGTGTTCTCCAACTAACATTCACCTCCTGAGTGCCTTATAATTACATCAACAGTGAACCCTGGGAAAGGATGAAATTTAATGATATAAGGGTGTGGGGGAAATGAGCATCAATTTGTTAAATACTGCATTTTCTCTCTGGATTTTAACCTTTGGGGAGTACAATGCACATGCGAAATGTGATTGCAAAGAGAAGAGTGAATAGAAAAGCATATTTAGTTAGAGTATAATACCATAGCTGTATTTAAAATTCCTGAAGCACTCCAGAGCTCTGGCTGCAGGATGTTTTCCCCAAAGTACCTAATGTAAACATAAGCCTGTTTATATTTCAGTAGGTGTGAATAAACTCAGCCAATACTCAGTGCCAAGAAAATGAAGCACTTTTTTTCCCCATCACAACAATTGATGTAAGTAATCAACTTGCTGTGTGTTGTGAATGAGGCCTTCGTTCTGCTGTCTCCAATAAACAATACTAATGCGTGTTTGAGAAGCTTAGAGCAGATAATTTTCTACAGAGAAAAATCTTCATTTCTTGCAGTTTTTGTGGTAAAAGAAACCCAACACAATGTTTTACAAGACCAACTCCCTGAAGTTGTGATGACATGCAACAGACTTTAATGGTTAATTCTTAATCGTGCCTATGCTATGAAAAGAGCCATTGTGCCAGGGGTGGCAGGAGGAGCAGAGGCAGGGGAGTGGTGGCTCATAGCAAAGAAAATAATTTTAGTAGCCTGTGGAGTTAGTGGCCTTTTCTTTCTCTTGGGACACTGCAGAGACAAGCCAGCCACAAAAATACGATTGAGCTTTTGATGGCAATGAGGGGAGAAGCTTGAGTCGGGGTGCAGAGCAAAGGCAGGATTTTTCTAATGTGCGAGGAGGCAATAGCATCAGGTGGAACAGAGTTCCCTGGGTTTGCAATGATTTTTTTTAAATGACATGTTTCTGGGGAACCGAAACATTTCATCTGTAGCCAAGAGCACAGAAGGGAGGTGGCTTTGTATTTTGTAAAAATAATGAAGCCATAGATCCAGAGCCAAATTTTGAAGAGGATTCTAAATGCTGTTTTGGGGAAAAGATTATGGAAAGAATTACTGGTAGCTGTTGTCACCTCCCAAAGCACCACTGCTGAAAGAAAGTACTGAATAGCTTTTCTAATCTTTTCTCTCATCCCTTTCTTTTGGATGAAGTCAAGCAGAATGTAGTTAAAGGCTCTATTTCCACTGAAATCTTCTGTGTTAAATTAGACCTTCTGAATCCAACCTTTCCCAGCAGACGCTCTTTTACTCTTCTTTTCCTTTTTTTTTTTTTACAGTAAGTAATCAGTGTTTAATTACTTGACTTCTACATGGTACAACCTTTGAGACCTTTCTGACTTGCTGAGTATTCAAGGTGTACTGTTCAGAGTGTTCAACAACTCTAACTGCCTTGTTAACACTTACAATACAGGGGAGGAAAGGGAAAAGGTTCCAGGAGCTGTACCTTACGCAGCTTTGTTATATGTCTTGAAATCAGGGACTGCACCGAAATCAAACATGAACTGACAAAGGCTTTTACGATTTTTAGCTCTGATCTAGCTGCATATGCATACATATTCATGCATATATACTTTCAGTTTGCATTTGGACTTTGCACAACTTTCTGGCTTTGTGCAAGTAGAAAGCTAAGTTTCAACCTGTGTGGGCTCACACCCACTTCCACCCTCAAATTTGACTTTGAGGTTTTGAGTTCAAGCAAACTTAAAATTGCAAAGTGAAACACCATCAAAATCAGTGAGTTTTCTCTGGCTTGGTGTCAAAAGTGAGAGAAGCTGCACATTTTGCACACTTTTGGAATATGGCTTCATAGAAACATTTCAAAAACATTAATCATCCTTTCAGAAGAGTTCAAGTCTCATGTTTTACATTCGCTAACACATATAAATCCCAAATCTGGAACACCAGTTCTGATCTCAGTTATATTTGATACAATTCTCTGGCCATCAGTTGGGTCAAAAATGTTTTATACTGGGTCCTGATCCTGTAAACAGTTTAACAGTACAGCTTTAAAATTAAGCATATGCATGAATGCTTGCAAGACTGCAGTTTCAGGCTATGAAACTTCAGTATTCAGAAGGTAAAATTGTTGTGTTACGTGATCATTTTTCCAGATTTCTTCTTACTGTTTTCCCTATCCATTTTTAGTTTCTAAGAATTTCAAGTAATGTCATGCTAAACTTCAGCAGAAGCTTGAAACATTGCATTGTTTGACTAATTAAGACTAAAAAGTTTCTCTTGAATAAAATGTCATATCCCTCAATTATATTTAACGAGGAAAAACATAACTCTTAATAGGTCTCTTGTAAATTAAATAGCTCCTTTTGAAAATAAGTAAGAAGTACTAATTATTTGATAGAAACATGAGCTAAAACCCTACTGAAAAGTACATATTAATAAAAGATTACTATGTAAGGAAAAATGTAATTAATAATTGTTTAAAAAAAAGGAAAGGTTGTTTCAGTTCAGAAAAGTTAATGCTTTTCTGTCCTTTGTAGAAACGCAGAAATAGGAGATGTTTGGGGGTTGGTCTGTTCTTCCCAGTAACTAGCAATAGAACAAGACAAAATGGTCTCAAGTTGCGCCAGGGGAGGTTCAGGTTGGATATTAGGAAGAATTTCTTCACTGTAAGAGTCATTAGGCATTGGAACAGGCTCCTCAAGGAGGAGGTGGACTCACCATCCCTGGAGGTGTTCAAAAAACGTTTAGATGTGGTGCTTCGAGGCATGGTTTAGTGGGTGTAGCAGGCATGGTGGATTGGGTATATGATTGTACTTGATGACCTTTGAGGTCTCTTCCACTCATAATGATTCTATGATTCTATGTTGTCATAGTACTTCTCTTAACTATAGAAAAAAATAAGAATCGTGTTCCTGCTGCTTCCCAAAAGAGAATTTACAAAGCTGTACTTAGCATGCTATGGATATCCTAAACATGCAGAAGAACCTTAAAAGCAAATTTTGGAAGTACATTAGTCAGCAAGTTCATAACCAAAAATTTACGGAGTTTAACCAAAGACAGTTTGGCTTAGCTATGACAGAGGTAACTCCTATTTTACTGACATCAGTTGAAACAATCAATGAATTGATCAGAAAAAACAGTAATTCAATGTAGTTTTTAATTTAAAATCTGATTTTAACATTAATTGAAGAACATTTTCCCTGTCTTCTATTTCTCCTGAACTGCTAGAACTTGCAGTGGTTGTGTAAATGTTTAATAATAATAATAATAATTTGTATTTATACAATGGCATTTTTTATCTGTACATGCACACAAAATCTTTGAAATAAAGTCTTTAAACTGGAGACCTGAATGTCACACTAGAGTATCCGTGAAATACGTTCCACTCATGCTGTTACAGAAGAGCTTCTGGGACTGGTCAAAGTTCCCTAAATCCCAAAATAATTTCCATTGCAATAAGCTGGAAAAATTTTTCAAGAGTTTCTTCATCCACTGAAGAAATTACTTAGTTCTCCTCCTCCTTCCCACCCAGATGCAGTATCTTCCAGCTTGCTTTGTTATCTGCTCATGATGGCTAACAGCAGGAGCAATTTAGCTGCTCAAACAAGTCTGATTTGTAGTCTGAAAGTAGAAGTCATTAACAAAATGCTATTTGGCTAGTGGCAGCTTAAACAGTGATATATGATTTTCACTCATTTTAAGTTATTTCTGCACAATTCTTATCTCCTCTTTAAATGAATCTAGGAAATTTTCTCTGTGAAATGGAAAGATTTGTGCATGTTAAATGGGAGATTGTAAAACATTGTTTCTGCGGCTGTCTGATCTCTTGTTAGTTAACATATTTTTCATTTACTTTCTCTTCTTTGAATTCTGGTGCACTTCAGACACAAAACTGAGAAAGTTTCTCAGTTTAGTCTAGTTTGGACTTCAAAATAACTTTTATGAGTAAACAACTGACCTAATTACATATACAGTGAATGTATTAAAATGCGATATGGTCTGCAAAATGCAGTATGATCAGCAAAATACTATGGACTTCAAACCAAAAAAAGCTGCAAAACATACTTGTAAAATTTGCTTTACTACAGATAGACACAAACAGGTTAGTAATAACAGTGTCTTAAAAATGAAAGGCAGCTATGTCTCCGTTCAGTAGTTTGGAGAAAAAGAGAATGGCAGAGGGAAACTGCTGAAAAATGTATCTTCCCATGAGAAGCAACTTTGTTTTCTGAAGGGAGATTAGTTATAATACCCTGGATGCTGTAGTGAAATCCTTACTAAATGGGAATGAACACCATACTTTAAAAACAAATCTAACAAACAATCAGCATAATTTTTTACAGTCACCCTTTTATAGTCTCCCTAAGAGATTTACAGTCTCTATAGCTGTAAATGGTGTGACTGAGTGATGTCTCAGTGAGAACTGCCATGGTACTGTTGCTTCCCAGCAGGCAGTCCAGTCAGATGATGTAGAGTAGGCGTAGGGAGACAGATCCCATTTGAATGCATGAAAAAAACATGATACTGAAATTTCATAGCTGTTGTAGAGTATATTCTAGATGCCTGATCCTCATTTTTTGCACGCTTGGAGCTCCCATTCAAACATAATGCTGGATTTGTGCAAAACTGCATTCTGTCACTTGTTTGAATTTATCAGCATTTAATTTATGCCAACTCTGAACGCACTGCAGGGCAGCACAGAAATCACAGGAACCACACGTGGCTGATGACTGTGCTGTTTTGTTCCTGTATCAGCTGGGACTGCAAAGCTACGCACCCTGGCCTTTTGGAAAGCCAGAGGCAGCAGAAGAAGCACTCCTGAAATTTCTTACCACAGATGCCTCATCTGTAAATTGGGCCTAATAGCACTTCACTATTTTGAGCAGTCCTTAATGTAGAGTTCAGACTTCTCTAATAGATTCCACTCTGAGCCTCAAGTGGTTTCTCCTGTGTCCAACAACCCGCTTCTGCAAAAGTTGCTGACTAGCTTGATAAGGAGCTGGATTAAGCTATTTGTTATCTGCCTGTATTGTACCCCAGATACTTATCTATCTAAGGTACTTATATCAGCACCTTTACACCTAAGCACTTCCCAGTCTGTAATGGAAAGTATTTTCTTTATCATGGTCCTGGAAATAGTATTCTTTTCAATTTATAGATGGGGAACTGAAGCAGAGAGAGTAAATGAGTTTCCTGCAGTTTTAACAAGAATCCTGAGGCAGAGGAAAGACCTGCCCCTTGCTTGGCTGTCTGTCAGGCTGCAGCAGGGGAAATCAATGCAAGTCATGGGAGAGGGAGGAAAAGATGTTTTAACAAAATATATTATTTTAGTTATTTATCAGCCATGTATCCGACTCCTTAAATTGCCCTGGTCAAAAGGTATAAGGGAAGCTCATTAAAACCAAATTATTATTTTGGGGGGTTTTAGATATTTTGGATCATATCATATCCATAACTGCGTAATTTACAAAACCTTATGAAGAACCTGAGCATCCTTTAGGAATGTCTTTTTGTTGTAACCTCTAAATATTCTCTGGTTGGGGGCAAAAAAAACCAAAGCAAACCACACATCCAAGTAAGGTCTAACTAATTCTTATGTAACCATGTGTGCTTATGAATCCTCATAGAACTACTTTAAGTTCACAATATAGTCCTTATTTTTTCTTAAGACAGAAGAAATTTGCCACAATTAGGGAAATTAACCCTACAGTAGCAAGAAACTCCATGTCTTCTTACCAGAAACAATCACAATTTACGAGGTAGGTATTGCTATTTTGAAATATATTCTGATAGACCAGAATTTCGAATTACAATGAGAATAAAGCCAACTATTTTGAAGGAATTGGTCAAAAGCAATTAGCAATTAACCAAACATTAATGCCTTTTGTTATAGCTGGAAATTAGTAATTAGCCACTAGTTGGGACCATATGTCACATATCTGCAATGGAAATTAAAATGACTGACAAAGGAAATTAGAGTGACTAGGGTCAGTGATTATATTGAGCTAACTGAGTATGGGCCAGGTTAGTGCGTACGTATTGTATATTATGTTTTGTGTGAAGTGTGCTTGGAGCTAAGGGAGAAAGGCCCTGTGAGAACTGAGAGGAGAGAAGGAAAAGGCTCCTTCTCTAAATGCAGCCGTGCATGTGCAGAGGAGCCTCTTTGAGTGCAAGCAGGGAAGCTACTGTGTGAGAACCAGGGAGATAATACATGGCCAAGTCCTCAAGGTAATAGCAAGGGAGAGATTCTTCTAGGGACCTAGTGAATACTGTGGAGAGTTTGGGCAACATTTAAAGCCACTGAAAGAGTAAAGGATTAGTCCCATGAGGACAGACTGACAGGGAAAAGATTGGTTTCCTGTCTTTCTTGTTTAGTCTTTCCCTTGTGGCATGTCTGAGATTTCTTTATCTGAAGTGTTTTCTATCTTATAGTTTTGCTGCCTCTTCTTAGTGGCCTTTTGTTTTACAGCCTGGAAGTCATCTAGGTGTTTTATGTGCTTATTTTAAGGAAAAAGGGCAGGCAGTTCCACACAGACCTGTGGCAGGCACGTGGTCTCACTACTAAGTTTCTCTGCATTAGTTCATCTCCTATAGATAAGCCATGAGATAGTATCCCATGAGAAGTAACTCCCTAAAGACCCACAAAGGTGAAAGATATTTCCCTGGGATGGGGCAGTAACTTTCTCTTCTGAGAGACAATACCACAAGGATCAGAAAAAGTGTTCCTGATGGTGGGCAAGGTGGCTGAATACATGCAGATGACGCAGTGAGATGTTGAGAAATTTCATTCATCTCCTAAGAAAAGTAGATTCAATTCTGTTACAAAATACTTTTTTTTTTTTTCAATGGTAGAATGGGCTATGAACTGTGAGCTATTCATCAGAAACTTTAGTTTGATTCCTGCCAAAACTGGTTTTAGATACAGAAAGGTGTCAAGTTGCTCCTTCCTGTAAACAGAAAATACAGTGCAAAAAAAACCCATGGCAAAGTATCACATATTTATGTCATAACTATTTAAATTATTGCCATAAATGGTATACCAGACACTTCTTGTCTGAACTAACAGCAAGTAACGGATCTAAGGAAAAAGGAGTTTCTCTTTTATATAATTTCTATCAGTTCATATTAAACATCCCTGTCTCACTATGTTGTGGGGTAGAGCACTGGCTAGTGTTACATTGCAACATAGGTGACCTCATGCAACAGGACAATTGCGACTTAAATTAAAAACAGGCTTAAGATAAATCAGCCCTTACTACAAGGGCTATTCAGCAAGTTTATAAAAGGAAAACTGTTTCTTCAATTACAGTAAACTTTAGTCCATCCTCTGACTCGTCTCTAACTGAAGGTGCAAAGAGAAGCATTTGCACAGGCTTTGTTCTACACACACATTCCTCTGAAGGTGACCCTTGCACACAAACCAGTCCCTGGACACTCTCTACTTATTGCAGTTAATATTAGCTGGAGAGTCCCAGCTTAATGGCTTATTCTTTCAAAGGTGCTCAGGCTCTGTTGAGAGCTAAGGTGCCTGAGAGAGACCTGGGTAGGAGTAATGATGCTTCGCTGAGGTGAAGCAGCCCCTGAGGAGAGTGCCTCCTTTTCACGGAGGATTACGTAGCCCATGTTCCTCCTTGCATCAAGCCAGCTGGACTGTCTAGTGCTTGAAGGGGCACTGGGCATAACCCAGCTTATTTTGGCTAGTACATGGATTGGTTTTGTGTTAATGACCATCTCTAGCACCTAGTTGGTACACCGAGGGTATCAAAGGTAAGTGTCACAGCTAGACATCTTCAAAAGAATAGTGAGCTTACTGTCGGTCTTGTGGAGAGAAGAGCAGGTCAGATGGGCAGGAGGCCCTAAGGCAGGGGGAAGTCCTCTAAAGAAATGTGCTCGAGAGCACACAAAGCTGCCTGGATATGCCAGACATCATTTGGATGATGGATATAAAGTATTGGTGACATTTTTGTTAAAACATCACTCTAGGTAACCCTGGAGTGAGCATGATGTTCGTATTCATGTTTGGAAATGTTTGTACAATGTTTCTGGGAGATAGGGGTCATCAAAAGCTCCGTCAAAGTCTTCAGCAATTGCAGAAAGGAAACGGTGAGAAAAGAAAAGGGCAATGGATGAGTTTTCTTTCAGGTTTTCTGTGTTTTACAGTGAGAACTGAGAGAGGGTCTGGAGTGTCACTGATGTCTCCTTGAAATAACTATAGACTTGATGTATGGATTGTTAAGAGAAAAGGAGGAGGAACAGTTGTGGTGAAGCTCACAGGAGTGAGAAAACCAAAACTGAGATGGAAAGCAAGTGAGATCCCTTGGGCTGATTTCAGCAGATGAGAAGAAGAATGCTGGAGGGGCCCCAGCCAAGCTCTGATCACTGTAGCAGCTCCAGGTAGATCCTGCTTAACTCTTACATGTCCTTAACAGACATATGAACTACAGACCCACTAAACTACATGCAATTCAATCAGAGGACGAAGACTCTATCATCTGATATACCAGCATCTCTGTCCTGCTGGAATAGCCTGGGGCAGGTAGATTTGCTAATCTTGGTTATTCAAGTTTCCCAAGTTACTGTTTTCTTGTATCTCCCTCTCATTTGTACAGCTTCCTGTTGATTAGTTCTGCTTAATAATCCCCTGGTTTGCGGGGGGGGGGGGTGTTCGTTCTTTTTTCTAGTTTGATAAACCCCTGGTTTTCGGGGTGGGGGGTTGTTCGTTCTTATTCATAGTTGGAAAATTAAGAAAGATTGCTCATTCTTGAGCATAAAAATAGTTTAACCTCGTTTTCTTCCCTGCATGTGGCTTGCTCTGTTATTCAAATTTTGTTCAGAATACAAAATATAAACCCCTTTCCTCTGTATTGTTTGGCACGGGGTACCAGTGGATCCGGCATTCTTCCACTGCTGAAGAAACTGTCTTGGGGCTTATGATTTTTTAATAAAATATGTGAATAGTTACTCATGTAAATGTTCTACTTTAATTATTGATGGGATTTCCATCTGCCTAATATTATACCTAAGGCATCATTCTCAGTTCTTTTGTATTTATCTCTCTGTATAATATACAGAGAGAATATACATACTTCTCACTGTCATTTTCCATCTGTATGAAACAACACATTACATGTTGGTCAGCAAGGGAATAGAGACAAAAAAGCACTGGTGTCTGTTGACAAGGTTTTGCTTTCCTAGCAGGAACCTTTGCTTGTTTTATGCTTTATTATTTCAATTAATTGGGCAGCCATATAACCCACATATTAGTTACCTTAAAATAATGTTGCATTTATATGAGTCCCCAATTTTATCTTAAAAAGTGAAGTATTCTGTCAGTGATTTTACAAGAGTAGACAAGCATGAAATTAATTTTATATATTAGCACTAGGTAAGCTTGCAGCTTGCTAACATTGGTAGGAAATTTTACGAGAACTGTAATATAAGGCTGTGGGGACTTCCCCCCCTCCAGCTAGGTGAATTTCTTCAGCAATTCAAACCTCTAATAACTTTTTAAATAGGGTATCTAAATTTCTATACTGGGACTTCCTAATCTAATTCTACTTTGCCGCCTTGTGTACATGTAGCTGTGATATGGAATATATTTTTGTATCCATAATACTATTATGGCACTATATAGTTAGATTGGTGCCATCTTGGGAAGTTTAGACTCACTGAATTAGAGAAAGCTTGTTTTACAGCTCAGTTTAGGCTGTGAAAGTAGGGTTGAATAAACATGGAGATGTTTGTCCACTATCCTAGTATACGGGCTCCTGTCTTAAAGCAAATGAACTGCCAACACAGTAGAGCTCAGGGTATTCTTCAGAAACAGCTGTTCCCCTCTTCCCATGGATAATCAAGGGAAAGGTTTGTATTCTGTGACTGATTTCTACCCATCAGATGGCTGATCAGGTTCATCCTGACACATCCAGGTGTGGCTGATCCAGATTCTTGCATAAACTCTTCAGCCAGCTGCAGCTGGAAAAGGCTCTACCTGAGAAGCACCATGTCTTTATTATATCTTTCTTCTCAAGTCATTCTTTATTTATATGATTGCCTATTTGCACGCATTCCAGTACAACCATTCTAGGAATTTATTCCACAAGTTGAAAGCCAGATTGCATTTTTATACCAGTGCATCTCTACCATGATATATTTTGATACCACCTGTCTTTCAGCAATAAAGCAAGTAGGTCTAAGTTTAACAGTAGATCAAGAAGTGCTTGAAACTTGGTACTACAGTGTACCTTTGAATATTTAATTACAGTACATAAGGACTTGTGATAGGTCTAGGCATGGTACTAAATGGATTCTCATTTAGTTGTATAATATCATCTTTTTCTTTTCTCTTGAAAAGATAAAGTAAAATAATCTTTTTTCTGCCTTTCATTATAAATAAGAGTTTTAAATGATGTGGCTGTCATCTGAATATGCTAATTATGCTATATTATTTTACAGACCATTAGACACGCCTATAAAAATGTGTCTTAAGTTCTAAGCCTTTTGATTAACTTGTTGAGACTCAGTATTCTCCAGTACTTGCTTAAGACTGGTAATTTGCATTCAGAGAAGTAGCAGAAAGCACCTGCCATTCTGACCACCGGTGACCTTCACTGTGAATTAACTGCAAAATCCATGTCAGGCAGTTAATTGAATGAAGCTGTGAACTTGTAAGTGGTAATGGTTATGATTAGTGTATAACATGCCATAACAGTAATGATGTAATCTTGGTCTCAAGAGACTTAGGGTTGAAGTCTTGGGGGTTTTATATGCCAAATTAAAGAGGGGGTAAATGACAAGTGGGAAACTTGAAAGAGTGAGAGAGGGAAAGGAATCCCTCTTCTCTTCTTCCCAAAGACTCCAAAGATAAATATATTTAATTGGATTTGAGAGGTTAGTGAACTTCTTATTCCCATCAAAGTGCTTCATCTGTCTTTAAGGTAGAAAGAACTGTCAGCAGCCCTTTCATCTGGGCTAGGAGAGGTATTTGTCACTTGTGACTGGATGTGAGGAGTAGCATTAAAACGACTGGGTTTTGTTGTTGTTTCAGGGAGCTCGAGAACATCCGCGGCTCACTAGGGCACATGCTGTGCGTAGTATGTATGTGTAGACTGGCTTATATGCTATTTTTTTGTTGGATACTTTCATAGCCATTACAGTAACGAGATTAGTGATGCAAAGCTGCTCATGCTTTCTTTCGACTTTACATTTTTGTGTACTGGTGACAAATATGAACTGAGTAGCCAGAAAAAGACATTTGGTAAGGATGATGTGGGTATGTCTAAACACATCCTGCATGCAAGGAGGAGGAGCTTTTGTAAACTGGTTGGATCCTGCTGGGCTTTTAGCTTTAGAGCCCACAGATAAAAAGGAACTTGTCTTTTGGGAAATTTACTTCTGACTCCATGCCCTGTTTGTATGCTTGTTAGAATATGACATCATGCAGCTACAAGACATGTTGCTGAACTGATAAATGAGAGAAATGAAGCCTTTCATGGCTGTTGTATCAGGCCAGTTACCAGCCTGCACATGAGTTCAAATGGAGCATAGGTCCAGGAAGGCTTTGCAAAGTGCTGCCAGTCTTGTTTAAGCATAACATTCTCAGTTTAACAATACATGTACTATTGAATCTCAGAAAGTGTATTGCAGAAATCTACATGTTTACACTAACAGATTAATTATGTAAATGATATTTAATATGAATGAATTATGGGAACCAAATTTAACTAGAGTTTAGGAAGAATAATGGAGTAATAATCTAGTTATTAAAATGGTCAAAGATCTGCATTGCGGGAGTTATCTTAACCTTACTAGTAATTTAGTGCATCATAATGGAGCTGGGCTTTCTCTTGTCAGTACATTTGTGACCTAGCTGTAATAAAACTCATATTCTGGCAAGAGAGACTAAGACATAAGCATATGCCTTCTTTGTGTAGTCCACATGAAAGCTTCATTCTGGTTGCATTAATGCATACAAATGCATGCATTGAGGAACATGACTAGACTGTATACCTGTATGTTTCCACCAAAAGCAGAAATTAAGTACTAGCTAACATGATGAATCCACTCACATGCATTATAGGAACACAGATAAGCTACATTATTTGTACTTCTTATCACCAGAGTGAGGATGAAACTATGCCTCCCTGGGGATGTTACTCTGAATTTTTTCCTTTTTTTTTTTTAATAATCTGTCCTTTACATGTATTGTATCATCATTTACATGATTCTGAATACAGTTTTTAAAGGTTTGGAATTTGCCTCCAATCTAGCATGCCAAGCCTAATTGTGTCAAATGCTTTAATTTTTCCCCAAACACCTTCCTTGTCCATTATTTGATCCAAAAAGTATAAGGCAGTATATTGTTTTCTATGCTCCCACACTTAACTCCAGCTTCATTCCTTTTTGCTGATGTTATTACAGTTCCATGAGGTCTTGGTATATCTTGTAATGCAAGATCCTTGTCCTAGTTTTGGCTGGGACAGAATTTATTTTTTTCTTAGTATCTGGTACAGTGCCATGTTTCTGGATATATTATGAGAATAACATTGATAATACACTTATGCTTTAGTTGTTGATAAGTAGTGCTTACCCTAAGTCAAGGACTCCAGTTTCCCATGCTCTGCCAGTGAGGAGGTGCACCAGAAGCTGGGAGGGAACACAGCCAGGAGAGCTGACCATAACTACCCAAGGGGATATTCCATACCACAGGTTGTCAGGCCCAGTATATAAACTGGAGGGAGTTGGCTGGGAGGGGTTGATTGCTGCTTGGGGACTGGCTGGGCATTGGTCAGCAGGTGGTAAGCAATTGTATTGTGCAGCACTTCTCTTTCTTGGGTTTGATTCATCTCTCTCTCTTTGTTATCTCCCTTTTCATTGGTATTATTTTAATATTTTATCATATTTCAATTGCTAAACTGTTCTTATCTCAACCCACAGGTTTTACCTTTTTCCAGTTCTCCTCCCCATCCCACAAGGAGGGTGGGGAGGAATGAGTGAGCAGCTGCATGGTACTTAGTTGCCAGCTGGGGTAAAATCATGACAATCCTAAATAAACAGCTCATACTTTGGTCTCGTTTTTGAGCTAAATGGGTTTAGTGCAGTTATGCTACATGTCTTTTTAAAACCTTCCTGGCAAATTTGATTGAAACTGACACGTTTTCACAAATTATGGATGGCAAAAGTCAGCTAATTTAGGTCTTGTGATGGTAAGAGGCCAGGTAGAAGAGAGGGTCTATTAGCAACTCCTCGGAGTGAAAGATCACTTGGAGCCTATATTAGGCATCAGAGAATCCATAAAGAGAAGAGATTTAGAGATGTCTGACCTGGGATTTGCTTCGTTCAGGATTCATGTTGTCTTGGACATCCCAACCAACTTATCTGTAGGAATCCAGGCTGCCCTATCCGCAGGTCCCAGGACCATCACTTTCTTTAGTGGGTGTGAGTGCACATCTTGTGAGGATTTCAGGGCCTTCAGTGCTAGAAGTGTGAAATTACAGCAGAGTAGAAGTTGAACACAGTAGAAGCTTGGAAAGCTGAGTGCTCTTCAAGATTGGGGTTAGAAGGCCACAACCAAAGCTAAAAAGATACTTGAAAGAAAATTAATGCCTTGGACCGAACCTGAAAGCTTGAAGAAACTTTTTGACTCTTTAAAGTATGGGATTCAGATGATTTCTTTCAAAAAAGATTCTGAGACAGAAATGAAAACATAAGCATGGATAACTCAGTGTCCAGGTGTTCCATCATTTTTTGCCTGTGTAATGCATGCACACATATGAATGTTCCATTTTTACACTCTAACACAATCCAAGTCCATTACTTTTGTATGTTCAGACAAACCTTTTGCCTTCTCTGCTTTATCAACAGGCATGGTATGGTTAGTTATCATATGATATATATTTGTTCTAACATTTAAATTTTATATCATTTAGGCACCTATGTAATAGCAAATATCATAACTGTTAAATGCAGTGAGCTGGCCTCTGGAGAATCTAGATCACAATACTGATTGTACCACTAATGAAGGATTTTTCAGAGCCAATGTCTTTGTCCTTAGGACAAATGTCTGTATTTGACATTTTTTGGTTTAATTTCCAGCTCTGCACTAGAGTTTGAATCGCTGATCCCGATTCTGCCAAGCACTGAGCTCGCCATGTGAAGTTCTGCTGTTGTCATCAGCGAGAGCCGAGGGCACTCAGCACCTGGCAGGAACTGGCACTTTGATGGCAAGCAGGGATATTGCAAAGCAGGATTAAAGTGCACTTGCTGACAGAGCTGTTTGAAGAAGCTTTCAGAGCACCTGCCCATGCTGTGCCTGACTCTAGACTTTGCTATCAGCCCCTCAACCTCATTAGCACCAAATTCACTCTCAGAATTAAATAAATAAGAGACTGTGACAGAGCTATTTATTTCCTGCAGACATTCCCAAGTAATAAAATATAACATCTTACTGTCCTTTCTACCACAGGGCAACTAGAGGAATATAGTTGTTCTGGATGCCTAGCCCCAGAACAAAAAGAGAAAGGATAAAACATTAAAAATACCTGAAGTTTCTTTAGTTTTCACTAAAACATAGTTTGCTTTTGTTTTTCCCCCAAACCAAGAAAGCAGACAGAAAACAAAGTAAAATTCATGGTTTGAGGGTTTAGCTTGTTCAGAAAACGTTTTGTTTTCACTGTATTTTGGTGGTGCCCATTATCATACTAAATCAAAAAGGGCAAGAGAACAATACATCCTGTATAGTTGGAATTGCTCCCTACCTTTGGACTTATCTTTGAATAAAAAATTATTTCTTTGAACTGATAGGTGAATTCAAATTTCTAGAGGCAAATAACATTGACAAGGTAATTGGTTTTCTATAAAAACTTTCAAGATTCAGAAGAAACCTTGCCATAATAAATGAAAATATTTGAGTGGAAAGGAAAGGAAAAGGGAAAAAAAAGAAACATGAGAAACATGAAAAACTGAAAAACAAGTACTTTGAGACAGTTGCTACTTTATTGTAATGATGAATCTGTAGTTTAGGAATATTACGTTCCTTTTTGATAAAAATTTCATATGCACAGTATTTTTGGTAGAAGTCTACTGGAGATATCTGATTTTTTATAGAAAACGGAGCCTATTCCAGTGACCACACAGAAACAGAAGTACTTTGGTATGTTTTAGTGGTTATCATTCACCTCAAAGCAAATAGGTTGCTTCCCAAATTAACTTTAATATGCACTAGCAGCTCTTCCATCCTAGCAAGAACTGCACCCTCTTCATGCTAAAATATCACACAGCCAGTTTCGATAAAACTAACCCAGCTGAGACTCCTAGCCAAAAATCCAAAGATTTGGTGAATTCATTACCGATTTGCTGCTGTTATCTGGCCATCTTCCATGTAATTTTGATACTGTAACAATGAAGAACAGAATAAACTAGATAGATCAGGGAGGGGTGCATGAGGAAAACTCCAGATTTAATTAAATTTAAGTTTCTTATAAAAATAAAGTGCTTTAATTTACTTTTTTTTAATGGCACCTATAAAGTTATAGGTAGAAAGAGATCTTTGTTTCATATAATTTGTGAAGTTGCTGGTGCATGTGTGGCCACTGGCTGGCTTAACGGCTTCTGCAGCATCACTGGATAACTGCTAGAATCAAATTAAATCTCATTATCTGCTGTTGTTTATAAAAGTGATCCCTGAGTTTAACAGACAGGAAAGTGTGGAAAAAAGGTTTGAAATGGGTAGTTCTGTTCCACTGCCCCTCAGCTTTCAGGTTTTCAAAATTATACAGGAAACTAAAAAAAAAAAAAATCACTGTGACTCACATAGTAAATCATTACATCAGGCTTCTGATTGGTTCTTTTTATTTATTTTGTGCTACAGTGCCACTCAGACTAAAAATTACTCATTCTTGACTGGAACATATTTAATATTTGA
The DNA here is from genome assembly GCF_000690535.1 of Cariama cristata. Lineage (NCBI taxonomy): Eukaryota > Metazoa > Chordata > Aves > Cariamiformes > Cariamidae > Cariama > Cariama cristata. The sequence continues at coordinate 44,336 of NW_009603204.1, forward strand.
ATCAGAAAAATAACATAGTTTTAGTCTTTCCCTTCCACCTCTCCTCTTCCCTACTACAAATATTAGGAAATAAAAATTAAATTTTAATTAGTTACTATTTTAAAGATGGTTTTGTCATGATTTTTTCTGTTTTGAGTCTTTCATAACATTATTCTTTTTCTCATTCTGTGTTTTTCACTGACGTATATAATTTCAAATTCTTCAATAATTTAAGAACATCTTGGGGATTGTCTTCTAATAGTGTAAATCAGGAGTAAATCAACTGAAGTTAATTTAAAACAAATGCAATGAGCTTGAAAATCAAATATTTTTCTCTACTGTATTATCTTTTAAACAAAGTTGTTGTTCTTGTTCTTAACTACATATGTTTATTTCATGTTCGCTCTGTGTTGATTAGATCTCTCTGGATGGCTAAGACAAGCCTACTCAAGTTATAACAGGAGCAGTGCCTATGAGCTTAACTGATAGGAAATGCTTTCCAGTCTTGCTGCTGATGGCAAGTCTTTTACCACCACTTTATTGTCTGCTACAAGGCACAACAGTTTTAGACAGAATTGCATTTCTAATTCATAATATCTAATTAATAAATTCAAACCTTAGAGTACTAAAAAATCATGCAGTTTATATGCTATTCTCTTGTTTTCTCTGAAGATTTTTTGTGCCGGAACACTGTACTGTGAATGTTTTCATGAACTTTGCTGTAAATTACACTGCTTGCTATTCAGAGATTGCTTTGTTCCTTAACAACCTTTGAACTTTTTTCTTCCTCAGTAGGCTGGTGTGTAGTGCTATAAATTACAGTTCTCGTAAGCTGTACTATTCATCTTTTTTAGAGAAGAATACTTGACATAGAAGTCTAACACAGGAATCTTAAAAGGTGTATAGTATTTGCATTATTTTCTCTCTTGCTGCTTAGTGGAGTAAGTTTAAAACCGATACAGAGAAGACAAGAAAGAGGTGGTCAGCTGCTCTGGTCATAGTTTCTGATTTTGAGAGTTCTCTGAACTTTACTATTCACTCTTCCACACTATAAACAAACTTTTATTGTTCTTAAATACTTAGGTAGCTGTTAACAAAAATGAAATAAGTCATTGCTCAAAAAATGTCTGTAATGCTTCTAGCAAGGCTTTATCTTTATGACACTAACGATAATCCCTTGTGTAATTAACTGTAGAGTGGTTATGCATGCAGTATGCAGTCCATGACAAGCCTCATAGAAAATACATCAGTATTAGCCACAGGTGAATTCATTTAGAAAGATTAATGACTGCACCTGAATTTTAATGTCTGAAAAGGGATGGAACACTGAATCCTTAATTAAAAAGTTGAATGACTGGTATGGTTTGTTTAACATCGCAAATTTCAACGGGAGATTTTTATATTCAAATGAAGTCTGCAAAGGAAAACTTTCGTTAGAAGGTGGTGAAGTAAGGGTGAAAAGCAAAAATGTTTTATGTGCTTTACTTTATGTAAATCGATACATGGATCAGTAGCTTTGATATGGATCAAATGAAGTATAATTATGGTTCCTGTCTGTTTACAGTGAATATGGGGCAAAGAATTCTTAAGAAATGCAAGGCATTGCTACACTCCTACCGATATAAAGTTAGATGAGAAGAGCAGTAAAATTGACAAGTGATCTTACTCTTTTCTTAATGAGATGGTTTCCTCTTCATTATTATTTTACAAAGTTTTTAATGAAGAGAAAGTAACCTTGAAAAACAGTTACAATCCCATTCCCAGAAGATGCTTAACTCACCTTTTTCAAACTCAGCTTTCAATTAGTAAGTTAGTTAAAAATAATTTAGAGAACCACCATTATCAATGCAAACAGTGTCTTTCAAAAATTTCTTACGTTTTAATATTTAATAAAAAGAGAGGCTAGATTTTGAAAGGAATAAATAATTGAAGTAGAACTTTCATACCTGTTCAGAAATGCTAACATAAGGGACCTCTGAATGTACTGTTGCTACGCTGCCTAAAATACATCTTTAAAAACCCTCTACTGACTGCTTCCAGTCAGTCTTAATCACAGGAAATGTATTCTAAAAACTGGAGCCCTGGTAAAGCTTATTTGAACAGTAAAACGGATCACCGTTTTCAAAAGCAAGACTGTGACGTTTATCTACTGACCTGAATAGATACCGAAGGTCAGTTGTTTTGCTGTCTTATTCCTAACAAATGGGAGTCACCCCAACTTCATTTTTAATGAGATGTCTTTCTCTTTAACTGCAGTACCAGACTCTAGGAGAACAAGTTTCCAAGTAAAAACAAGAAAACTAGTTTAATCGAAGATTGTATTACTAATAATCTAATTATATTTCCCGTTGCTCCACTTTTATCCACTCGGAAAAAGAACATAAACTGAAAACTTTGAAATGAGAGAGAGAGAGGAAAGAAATGGGAAATCAAAAGTCAAGGAAGGAGTCCCAGTCATTTATCCTGGGAAGTGTCTATGACTACTACTCGCAGCTGTAGTAAAGCAGATTGTGATGCTCTTTAGCTGTAGCATGGTGCCTGCTGTACCACTTCTACTGCCAAGCAGAAGCATGGCTTTACGCTTGACCACTTTCCAAGGAAGCATATTTTTAATGAAATGTCATTAAAAAAATGTGTACCTTCTTGTAAAGCTTCAAGGAAGGGAGGAGGTACTTGGAAATCTGTGTGGGGGGTGTGTGTACATGTGTGTCTTTGTGTGTGTGTATAAACACTCTTAGATAGTCATGTAAACTACCTGTAATATTTGCCAAGACACACAAAAACTAGAACATTATATAGATATATACACATATCACATATATATGTATATATCTATATAATGTTTTAGTTTCCAGGTATATCAGCTGTTTGAATGCTCAGCTGAAGAGGAATATGTATAATAAACTGCTACCAGCTCCAGTTTATTGTTCAGCTTGTTTATTGCTCCATATTTCCACAGTCTCTGCTGCAAAACAATCACTGGCATATGAAATGTAAATATTTTTGATACTTAAAGTTTAATTTCCTGGAATTAAACACTGACATCAGAGGATAAAAATAAAGCTGGAAAGGCGTGTTGAAACTTCAGGATCCTCGTCTTGATGAACTTGGTTAGTCCACTCAGCAAAAGACAATGGCAGGATACACCTTTGAGTGAGTTAAAGCAATGATTTTGAAGGTGTTATTAAACTCGTGACAAGGAAATGTTGACTGTCAGAAGCACGTTAAGTCCTTGGCCATCCAAAATATTTTGCACAAAATATCAGTTGATTTGGGCAAACCTCACAAAGAACAGCAGTTGTATTGGGCTCAGATGCTCACCTAAATATTACGATCAAATGTGTTTGGGACTTGACCCAAAATCAATAGGATTCCTTCTATTGAATTCTTTCCTCCTATTCCTTCTATCTTCCTTCAGTGGAATTTGTACCATTATAGTCTACGTAAATAAGGTTAATAACATCTTCTGAACCAGGTAACTTTAAGTTCCCTATTTTCAGCTTTTCAATTTTAAGGAGAGTGGTTATTGTAAGAGATGGGACTAGAATGAAAGCTTGTTGCTTGGTCTGAATTGTAGATCACATCCTTTCCTTTAATTCTCTGGGTGGTAAATTATTCTGGAAGCCAAAATTTAGGCTGGATAAGAAAATATGCAAAATGAGAATTGATATGATACTAAAAGAATAGAATGTGAAAACTAAAAATGACAATTTTAAAGTTGTTCAATTTTGCCTTGAATAAACATTTTTATTTTTTTTTCTTTCAGAAGATTTTTTTTTTCATTACTATTTTGGGGATTCCATATGCTCAGGAGAAAACAAGCTCTTGGTAAATGTTTACTATACATGTGATATCGAAGATCCCATACGGTTGTTAAGAATTCCATGTGCAGATGCACTCTTAAGGACATGGGGACACACATTCACAGACATCCCGCCTCTGCAAAACCAAACATCTCTGCACCCTAGGGCTCTTGTTTCCCAAAGGAGGCGAGGGGCAGTTGTAATGTGGGCACTCTGTCTCCCTTCTATCTTTGAAAACTAAGGAATTTGCTTAGAAATTTCCCACAAGTCTCAAAGGTTTATAATGTCTAGAAGGTGACCATCTTGAGGGAGGTAATTTGCCCCTCTACTCCGCTCTGGTGAGACCCCACCTGGAGTATTGCATCCAGCTCTGGAGCCCTCAGCACAGGAAAGACATGGACCTGGTGGAGAAGGTCCAGAGGAGGGCAACGAAAATGATCCGAGGCCTGGAGGACCTTTCCTATGAAGACAGGCTGAGAGAGTTGGGGTTGTTCAGCCTGGAGAAGAGGAGGCTTCGAGGTGACCTCATTGCAGCCTTCCAATACCTGAAGGGGGCCTATATGAGAGATGGGGACAGACTTTTTAGCAGGGTCTGCTGTGACAGAATAAGGGGTGATGGTTTTAAACTAAAAGAGGGTAAATTTGGACTTGACATAAGGAAAAAATTTTTTACAATGAGAGTGGTGAAGCACTGGAACAGGTTGCCCAGAGAGGTGGTGGAAGCCCCATCCCTGGAGGCATTCAAGGTCAGGCTGGATGGGGCTGTGAGCAACCTTATCTAGTTGGAGACATCCCTGCTCACCGCAGGGGGGTTGGACTAGATGACCTCTAAAGGTCCCTTCCAGCCCAAAGGATTCTATGATTCTATGATTCTATGATCTTGCCCACTTAATGGAGGCAAGGATAAGTGTAACCTCCTTCTCAGAAACCATGAGAGAAAGCTCCCTTGCCATTGACTATAGTAATGTTCTGAGTCTGCTTCAAAACCCTGATTCTTCTGTGAAAGTTTCCCTTTATAGGAATGATCTTTCCTAACATCACCCTTTTAATTCTGTGCACAGTATTTTAAAAACAGTGCTTTTACGTTCAAGTTAGCATTCAGTTTAATAGCTGGATAATTTCAGATTGCCATGGATCAATTTGTCCTGTAAAAAAATTTCCTGTGTGGGTGTTGCATAAATATAAATGAAGTGATACTTTGAGAGAGAAAGAGAAACCATTTTATGCAGCTTATATCATGTCCAGAAATCTTAAAAGTCTTGGACAGTTGATGTCCTTAAAGGAGAAGTGAATAACCTCTTCAGAGTGGACTGCAAGTCCTGAGGTACACTATAAATCCCCACGTCTGCTGTAATCTTCGCCTGTTTATCTGGAAGCCAGACACATGCAGTACATTAGTAGATCACTTCTGCACCACTCACTTTGCTGGAAGAAAGAATATAATGCTTTTCGCCATAAACTGAGCCCAATAGCGTGTTTTGGCATTATCAGTACAACGCAAACTGGTTTTAATGCAATTTAGAGTTGTGGCTAGAGTTGTAATATCTAAGGGGTGTATTTGAAACAGTCATGTTTCTTGAGGTAATCAATCACTTGAACAATATATAACCTTAGAAAGAGAAGAAGTCCCAGCTAAAAGCTATTTGAAAACAATGTAGCCCACAGGGCACCCCAAGATAAGCTGATTCTCCTTTCATTACTTCTTAACCATCTATTAAAAGCCAAGTGCTCTATTCTGCCCCTGTTTGCACCCTGTGGACCCTGGAGGTTTGTGCGATGTGAATGAAAGGCACTACCCCAATCTGTCAGTCAAGCTACAATTAGACATCCATCTTCAAGAACTCAGGGCATAATGAAAATATAAAATAGAGGGAAACAAGGGTTCACTTAGGAAAGTAAGAAACAAAGAACACATGGCCCACATAGGCATGTTATGTGTGTTTTCATTTCTGAAATGTTTTGTAGGCTTGGAAAAAAATTGGGTGCATAGGTTAAAGCAGTCCCTAGGCAACTTTAACTTGCACAACCAGCATTTACTGAGCTGATCACCATCCGTTATCACTGACCTTGGCAATACTACAAGAATCCTATATTCACACGGATAAACTCTTCTCCACAACTTCACCAACTTATTAGGGATAAAGAGGCTTTACTTCAGCATCTGGCATGTGTGATTCATATCTATCTATTTTTCATTCAGCCTCCTCTTTCCACCTCTCTTTGGACAGTGATTGCTTCTCCTCCATTTCTCCTGCTGTGTGCTATGTAAGTAAGTTTTCAAGAGATCAGTTTATTTAGGAGAGAAAGCTGACAGTGAATAATATCCAAGAGAATGCAAGTTTATGTTACCCCAATTAGTCATGAAGTATGTAGAAAAATACTAAATGCAAGGGACCTAACTAAGACTGGAAAAAAATCCTTTAGGTTGGGCTAAACTATACAGAAGATACTGTTACCCATTGTATATCATTCTCTACTTGATAATTGTTGAAGAAAAAACCTGTGTGACTGACACAAAACTGCTTTTTAAGCACGTCTCATTATATTTATATTTTAATTCAGAACCTAAAGCTAGTCAAATATGGATTTCCTTATTATTGTGAAAAAGTGTGAAAAATATCTTCGTGTATGTATAAAAATAATATAAGCTGATTAATATTAAGAATAAATAGCTGTGACTAACACACTGATGTTATATTAAAGACCATCTCAGTATCATTCTTGTGCCAGACTGTACACTCAGTATCAGAGAAGCACATGGCTAGGTATTACTGAAAAATAAATTATTCTTATAAATGGTGAGATTGAAGTAAACATTGCCAGAATGAAAATGCCATTCTTCAAAGATAAGTTACTCTTTAAGATCATATACTTTAAGAAGTGTTTAGGTTTTTCTTTTTTAAGAACTGTTGCAGATTTAATATTTCTTGTATAATCGAATGTGGAAAAACCAAGTAGAGCACTTACTGCTAAGCCATTTCTCATATAGTTTTTCAATGCCTATTCTGTACCTTTTGTGTACCACTAAAATTCATTGCGATTTTAGTAGAAATTGTGTATTGTAGAAAATAAGGAGCAACATTAAGGCACAAAAAATGTAAACCATCAGGTATTTATTTTATATGTGTGTGTCCTGATTTCAAACATCAAAATAATTTCTTGATCAAAACAGACTGCTCCACAGTAATATGTTTTATGTACTCAGCAAAGCTGGAGGTTTACAGTTTTCACATTTAGCATTAATGCTCTGGGATTATGCAGCTGAAGAGTTGGACCGATTAAGAGCAGTGCTTTTGTTTATCAGTGTTAAGGTGAAACAGTCCACTGACAACTGTATTATTTCTTGCCTTTTCAGCTGTCCGTACTTGTGCAACAAGCTCAACATCCTGTCAGATTTCATTATTTATCTTCTTTATTATCACATTGTTTGAATCTGTACAGCTGTAAATTAGAATCACTTTTTTTTTTTTAAGTTGAATTTCTCATCACAGCAAAGATGCCGTGGTTACCATGTCAATCAGGCATGGATAATCAGGCCCATAATAAGGGATCTCAGGTATGCTTGGTATCTGGCTGGAAAATTAAAGTTTTTCAAGTTAATGCCACCAGGACCATTAGGAGAACAGCTGCAATGTAGAACCCGGTAATTTTTTATATGTTTTTGTAAGGCTCAAGGGGAATGCATAAGGCAACGTCTGTCACTGTAAAAATGTTGTTATATTTGATTGTCTCTCATGTACACTCATTTCTACTATCCTTCAGAAAATTCCCTTTGAAAACATGATAGTAGGAGTCTGGTGTCATCAATCAGGCCTATCTAAATACGACACCAGGTTTAGTGTTTGTATACTGGGTTTGTTACTGCGATGTGGGACCTGCTATATTTGCAATCTTCACAGTCTAAATTTTCTTTGCAAAGCAGTTAGCAGCACAGTGCAATACCAGAGCTTTGCTTATGTTTGTTTTCATCAGTATGCAATAATCCATTCTCATACGATGGCCGTGTGAGCCACAAAAACGTAATGCCATTCTTGCCTATGTTCTCATTCCAGGTGCTGAACCAGCTATTTCTCCTTTAAAAGAGCAATGAATCTGCTAGTTGTCAGCAATTTGAGATTTAGATGCTAACTTTTCCCCTTATGTTGCTGTGTATTGATCTCCTTTATCCTAATTTCTGTTTGTTTGTTGTTCAGTTCACTGTCTCTGTAAGCTAATCTGTTTAGATTTACGTGTATACACACAGCTCTGGTTTAGGCTTGTGTTTGCTTTAGGATGGGAGAAGTTCAAGAGTGACAGGTATCTGTTACATGAGACAGGCTCCCCATTATACACACACCCCTGGGGATACTGGAAACCTTTGATAAATGGAGCTTCACCATTTGTTTTAGTTTGGTTTTTTTTTTCCTTGATATCTGGATTTGGTAAAGTGCAATTCTTTTTTTTTTTAAAAAAAAAAAAGAAAAAAATTAGTAACTTGGGCATCATAGGCAGTTGGATTTCTCTTTGTAGGATACCAAAAGATCCCCCAAATCATCCAGCTCATCCCTTGTCCCTCTTGATGGGTCACTACGTGACTCCTAACTGCTCCAGATCTTCCCTCTGGCCAGCGTGCCGCTCCTCACTGCTGCTTCAAAGAGCTGTTAAGGTCAATGGGCGTTTTTGTTCTCTGCTGCCTGTGTCCCTGCTAACTATTCCAGAGGTATAAAATAAAAACAAATAACAGAGAACAAGTAAATAAATAGAATAGATTGAATTGCTCAATCCAATACAGAAAAAAAATGCTAATAATTGCTCATAAATTGATGGTAATTGCTAAAACGCATAGCAATTTATTTGCTTTCACATAAACAAATTACTAAAATATGTTTTGGTGACTTGTATGTCCCCATTTCATCTCACTCACTAAATGGTTATTGCTCCACACTTTAAAACACTGTTTATATACAATTCTGTAGCAACCTTACTGTATGACAAACTCACATTAACATCTTTAACTTGGTGTTTGGAGCATTTGCACTCACAGAAGGTCTGTCTGGAAGGCCCCTAAGATCAATGAGAATTTTTCCATTGCTTTCAATATGCTTACTGTGAATCCCAAACTGAAAAGTAGCTTGCAGGAAGCCTGGATATTGAGCAGGCTGGTACACACAAGAAGGAAGTGCCAGACTGTAAACTTCTGGGAAATGTTTTTGCTTCCAAGCCAGACTGCTGGGTTGGTGTGAAGCTTCTGCCTGTGGTCTCTCCGGCAGTTGGGGCTACCAAGCATTTAGCAACAGTGACAATGAAACCCTGACCTCCACTCTAGTGCTTTGCCTGCCACAATATCGCTTCACCCCACATAAGTGAATTTTAAATTAAAAAAAAAAAAAAACACCCTGATGGTTCTTTTATGCACTTCAGTAAGCAATTTTTCTTTTAAATGTGTAACATATGATTTGTCTATGTACTTTCTACTCCTCCAGTGCCTTCTCTCTCCTCTCTATTTTCTAAGAGAAGGGAAATTTTAATAATTTTTCCTTTCCTTTCCATTCAGACTCATGCTGCGTCAGTCAAAGCTCATCACTCCACAGTCAAGCATATCAGCTTAATCCTGCCACAAAGTTCTGACTTTCTCAAAATCTGAGAACTGAGTTTGTCAGCCAACAAACAGCATCAAATTCCTTGTTCCACATGTTGAATGATGTAATGTCTATACTTTATCTCTTTTTCTAGCTTCTAAATTCTCAGCAGTTCATATGCTTCTGTGATGGGAACTTCAAAAACTTCCATTATTAGTAGCCCTGGTCAGAGAAATTTAGCTGGAATCATATTCATCTGGAATATTCAGCTCTGTCAACAAAGCACAAGGTGAGTTCTAATTTTGTCAGAATTAGCTTTCCAAAAAAAAACCCTGGAACATATTTCTGACAGTGTTATGGCCCTCTAATTTTGACAGTTTTTATTTCAAAATGTTCTGCTTATAATAACAAATTAAAAAAATCAAAATCAAAGTAACTATTTTTTGTAAGTGAATTTCAGAACACTCAGGTTTAATTTCTTATCTTTTTCTAAATTAAAAATGGTTTTATAAGACAAAATGTCCACATGTGATCCAGGAAACTTCAATGTAACACTAAGCAGAGAGGACTCTCATATGTATCTCAATGAAATACTTTGTTGTACCGTCTGCCATACATGTTAATCTTGTCTAATATTTCTTATGCGATCTAATAAAAAGGTAGAACTATTCTGGAAATAATGAGTTTGACAGAACACATTTGCCATTAATATTTTTTTTAACGTATGCTATACAGTGTATTGTGTATTGCAAAAGGAATGCAAATCAAATTAGCTAGAGTAGTCTAAATAAAGAACAAAATGAAATGCTTTTTGCTACAAAACCCAGGTAGCCACCAAATGCATTTAAATATCCTAAAACATCCCTAAAGCTTTCAGCATTTCTGAACCTTTCATATTTTGCAGTGTGATTGTTTAAATGAAATATTTCAGTACAAAAATATAAATATACACACAAGCACACATTCACACACTACAAACACTAAATCTCACATTCAGTGTAGATTAAGTGGCACCTATCTCTTCGCAAAGCATCATTAAAAAAAATTTCATATCCATCATTAAAAATGCAAAAGAAAACAAAATATAAAAGAGATACACAACTTGAATGCAAATAGGGGAAGTTTAATAAATATCAAGTCCTTTATTTGGAATGCACAGGTAACTTCCCTTATGCCTGCCTTAGTCTGCTTTTTGGTATCCTGTGTGCTGCTCTACCTATCTAAATTGCTACAAATTGCTTTTAAACACTAGCTTCTAATAGTGACAAGGTTTTCCACACCCATCAACTGAAAATTCCTGCAAATGTTAACTACTAATTCGGTAAGCATGGGGGCTGCAAAATAATGCAAGCCTTAGCTCTAATTTCCTTCACATTGACCCTTCTCTCAGAACAAACTGCTTTCAGTTAATCCTACTGCTCCAGGTTAAAATTTAAAAATTAAAATCTTGAAAGTCACTGCCACTTGAGCAGTTTTAATGGGGACCCAATTCAAAATCTAGGTTCTGGTTCGATGTTGACTTTATTGGCCTCAGTGAGACTCCTTGAAAAGCCTTGTACTGTCCTCTGCTAAGTGTCCTTTGGCACATAAAAAACAAATGGTGAGAAAGGAAGGTAAAATCTGTTTGCACTTTTTTTAATGAAGGTAATTATAACTGTTTGTTAATTCCATTGAGAAGATCAAAATCTGCTCTCTAAAGGCAGTTTAAGTCCACTCAAGCCATCTGAATTGCTCTGAATGCAACCCAGGTAAATGCCAAAAGAATTTTTCCCCTTGGACTGTAGCGGCACAATATTAAATGCGTCAAACAGGAAATCAGAACTCCAAAAGACAAAGAGTTAATTAGTATACAGCTGAATTTATAAACTAAATAAATTATCCAGGACATATTGTGCCCAAAGAAGTGATGCCAAGTGCAGCTATTTTGAAAAGCTGTCAGATGGAGGCGTTTGGTGGTTTGCATAGCAGATATAGACTGCTGAATGCCTCCCTTGAGCCTGACACCATTGATGTTGTATAACCCTAATTGAGATCTGATTCCAAACTCTTCTCCCTCTTTTGCTGTTGGCAGACACGTCTACCTGGGAATGGACAAAACTCCAGATGTAGTAACCCAAAGCTCTAACCCCGCTCCCTCAAACTGATATGTGAAAGGAATGCTTAATATTGAAACTGCTTTAAAAGATTAAAATAGCACTTGTCATCTCTTTGCTGAAAAAGAAAATAAACGTCATTTTCTAAACGAAACGAGACCTAGTATAATTATGTGACAAAGCAAATACCAGATGCACAGTGCCAAAGCAAAGCATCTAAAACATAAAAACCACACAAAATATCCAAGTCTGTCTACTTTTCTCCTCATTTCTGATGAAATAGTTGACATGTATGCATAACCGTATGTAGTACATTGCATTCAAAGGCCAACTGCCCCTCTAAAAATAATTGTAATACTAATTGCGAGAATTATGAAGTCTGCTAAAACATACATACCAATGACATGAGTCAGCAAAAAATACATCCAGCTGTTCTGTCCTTGAAAGAGTCCTGGGGCTTGCACAAGGCAAAAGTTCACCCTTTTTTCCTGTTTTTATTTTATTTTATTTTATTTTCCTCAAGGACCACGGGTCACAGTTTCATTCTGTCCTTCTGATCATTAACTTCAAGGAACAAGAAGAATGATTTCACCAGAACATCTCAAAAGAATTACAGTCTTGGGTTAAGTTCGGTGACTCCTGTTCTTTGTACCTCTCTGAGCTGTGAAATAAACCCTTTTCTGCTCACCTCTGTGCTGCTACAGTCTCTCCCTGCTCTGCTGGTTCTTCTCCCACCTTCTGCCCTTTTGCCAATGCTTCCCCATTATATTGCTTAAAATCTTTAGACTACCTGGTGCTTCCTTAGGATGTATTCAACATTTTGCTTTGCTTTGAAGAACATGTCAATAGAAGGAGGAAGAAGATAGGGTATGGTCAGGAACCTTGGATATTGTTGAAAAAACATTTTTGAATGTTTTGAAAAAACATTTTTGAAAAATTTCCTTTTCAGAGTTTATATTTTCTTTGATTCACTCTGAATGTTATTAATCAAAAGAATAAAATGAGAAGTTGCCATTACTCCCTGTAACCACTACACAAATAGCTCTGTAAGTAGGTTTTTTCCTTTAAATTTTTATTTCATACTAAAAGAAATTAATTATTATCAAGTTGTGTGATTACTCTTAAATGTTATTAGAAATCATAGGCAGTAGCCTTTTGCTAACTGCAAACCAGTTTATAGTGCAGTATTCCTTGCGTATTCTTTGACTGTACTACTATGACTAGCTCTGGCAGTCACTGAAAGAAAAGTACATCCCCAGATTTATTTAAACCTGATGACACACTATATACCATTACTAAACTATAGGCTGGATTCTTAGGCACTGTAAATTGAATTAATTCTCTTGAGGCAGTGGAGCATCAGAACCATTAATTTATTTTAACAAGCATATAATTAATTTATTTGTTTCCCTATTCATGGTCAGTTAGGTATTTCTGCTTTTTCAGTGAATTAGGATATCACACATAAGACGCACACTTTCTGTGTGCTTCCTTCTGTGTATTTCTTTATGTGTAAAGAGAGTGTCTTTTCTTTAAGGACATGTCTTTTCTGCAAGTCCACAGGGATGAAACAGGCCTTTTTACAGTGTTATCAAAATCAGAAGAGTCCAGAAAGAGAAAATGTCCTTTCTCATACTGAGGACCTGACAGAGAGAAAATTGGTGGTTTTTCATAAGTGAGCTGCTTGATTGAAGTCAGATAGTTACTTAGGTCTCATTACGTGTGGTTAGTTTGGCTAAGAATAGACACATTCAAAACCAGACATCAATGTCTTAAAAGCCACTCATGGGATAAACAACAGCTTCTTTCTTTAAGCCACTTAATTTTTGCCATCGAATTAATATTTTATTATTCCTTAGAGCCCCTGACATGTTCTTTATGGTTTTAGGATGTGCAACACACCATATACACAAATTCTAAATAAGGTCTTGCAAATCCATGGAGAAAAGGTGTTGGAACTAAATATATTAGTTTCCAGCAGAAGTAATTAACTGTGTATAATGTTGTAATAGCTTATTTTAAGTGAGAATGAGCCAGAGAATAAAAAATACAAATAAATACAGTTTCTGAATTGCTTATCTATAACATTGACTTCTGTTTTCATCCATAAATATCTTGTTTAAAGCTGTTGATTGAATCTCCTGCTGGTAAGTATATATTTTATAGCCTAAACCATTCCATATTTCACACAAGAGACTTCATAAAGGAGACAGATTTATAATTTTTTTCACTGATCTCAAAATTGTCAATTATTTTTTATAGAACTTTTTGCATCATTTACCAAGAAGGTATTTATGGCTTTATAGACCCTTTCTTTTTTCATCAGTCATTCAGAAGTAAAAGATTTATGAACTCAGATGTTTTTTATCATGCTCTGATTCATACAAGCATGTTGGTTAAAATTGGTGATAATTCAGTCAAAATAAATGTTCACAGTAATAACTTATACTTTTTAATAATGCAGAATAGATGAATTAAGAAATAGGATGGCATGAACACATAGACAAAGAGAGATTAATATGGGCCAAGCTTTTTCAAAAAGGACTTTCATGAATTAATTGTACTTTCTCATTTGTTCAATTCTTGGGTATTTTTTCTGGATTATTGTAACTACTGGGGAAAAAAAAAAACTGCCACTTTTTGAGCAGTGATTACATCAAACAAGCAGGAAGGTAACAAATTGCTTGTGAGAAATGTCTAGAACAGTTGTGACTAGGACATGCCAATAGCAACATACAAAAGGATACTTAAAATTCTTTCATATTTAATATAAATCAGGGCCCAAATAATTAGCAACTTGTAAACACTGTGGGATTAGACATGCTCTTTACCTAAGTTTATACACATTTTGGAAAGTTTTCTGTGCAGCCCCCAGGGCAGGCGCACTGGTATTGATACACTCTATGAAGGATTTAGTCAGGTGATTTTTAGTAACACCAATGGGATCCCTTTATGCCTCTGTAATATGTGCTTCTGTAATAATAAGCCTTTAACTAGAATTTACATGGGTTCATTTCTGTCTGGCTCCCAAGACATGTACAAGGGCTGTTCACAGGTTTATACTGGTATGTTTTTACAGAGATCATTTTACATTAATGTTGGAGTGTATATTTTTCACAGAACATATGATAGATATACAGAATAGCTTTCCTATCAAAAACATGCCAGGAAAAAGCAGCTACCAGTCTTAGAGGTCATTAGCAAATACCAAGATTAAATTCCATATGGAGGGAATCTGATTATCAAGACAGCTTTCTACAAATGATAAGCAGACTGATTATAGAAAAGCACAGAGGATTACAGGAGAATGACCATATCAGAGCAAAAAAGAGCAGAGTTAGAGAGCTTAATCTGAGATGAGTGGAACAGGCCAACTGCAGCCAAGTAGGGTAGGATGGCTCCATCAGAGCATAACAAAGTAGGCCAGTAGTGCTGGCAGCGGGAAGAGGAGTGTGAGCCAACTCTATCAGGAGAAAAAGAAGAGCTGAGAAGAACAGGTCCTTTGATGAAGAGTGGAATGAGCCTGCGACTTTAAAGAGAGAATCAAACCACGCTCAGCAGAGAAGAGAAT
Source organism: Cariama cristata (assembly GCF_000690535.1). NCBI lineage: Eukaryota > Metazoa > Chordata > Aves > Cariamiformes > Cariamidae > Cariama > Cariama cristata. Next base: position 59,340 of record NW_009603204.1, read on the forward strand.
TGTACAGCTACAGCACTTAAAAAGCCTGAAATTAATATTACTTGATTGGAAAGAACTGTAAGTATTATGTCAGAAGAGGCAGCTTTAGGTTGGAAACGGAGTAAAAAACCATTAAGTACTCCATGTAAAATAGCTTGCATGCAGTATACCATAGTGAGACAGACTACTAAAGAGAAAGTGAGTGAAGCTGTGGCTTATAGAGCTCTTGGAAATGTGTGTTGATCAATGCTGGTAACAGCAAGATCAGTGATTCAACAAGTGCATCTCCCTGTATTTACTTTCCATCAGTATTTCTGTCCTCTACTCTGTCTTCCAATGATACATTGAGAAGAGGAGACAGGTAATCACAGAACTTTTCAGGAGTGATTTTGAGAGGAATAGAATCTAGTAATGCTTTCCATTCATTGCAAAGTATGATATAAAAGCAAAGTGAGGTAATTGCAGCAACTATTCAGTCACAGACAAATGGAACCAAGCAGTAAAGGTTTAAGGTAATTTTTTGACATATGTTAAAGCAAATATTTTCCTTTTTATACCTCAGAAGTTTGCATTGAAGTAGCATGTAAACTCTTTCCTTTGAATGACAAATTGCAAATCTGGGACAAGCACATATCTCTGAATAAGTGTTGGGGAGAAGCATCATGCTTCCTATAAAAGAATAACAATTCATGGAAAAACAGCAAAATAAATGTCTTTGTGTTTTAGTTTAAATATCTTTTATTTTTGTTTATCAATTTCACCATTGCTATGATGACCTTCTTCAAATTAGAAGACTGGCAAGCAGTTCCTAAAGACAAGATGAAGCATGGCACAGAGCTGTCACTGACTTTCAGGTTCCTCAGTGCATGTGCATTGGTCATTATGGCCAGAAGTCCACTGGAGTATCTTACCAAAATAAAACTAGCAGCTGGGAACTTGCAGGTTAAATTTTTCAAAAAGCAATAATAAGCTGGTGCTGTTACCATCTGGTAATTTTTTCATTTGCACTTTATTCTGTTGTCTCATGACTCCCTCTAGAATGACAAATGGTGGATGTTTTCCTACTTCTTTCTCTCCCAGAGCTCTGTTCACAGTTATGGTAATCCCTGTGTATTCATTACCCTTTCTGCATAATCCTGATCTAAGAATGACAGTAAGGAGGATTCCTTATAATAGAATGATGTAATACTCTGGGAAATTAATCACTAAGAGTTCCAGTACAATAATGTTACATTGCAGAGAAAGAATCACAACAGAAGAAAGTCTCTGGGTTACAGAATCAAAGTGTTATCTACAGCCCTCTGTCCATGTCAAGCTTTAATAATGCCCCTCGTCATGACACTAGAGAAATCAGACTGAGTTTGCATCATTCTAGTAGCTTCAAGCCAGAACTGCAAATCCTGATTGCGCTTGATAACCTCAGTTAAAAAAAGGGGGGAAAAGAAAAAAAAAAAAAAAAAAAGAAAAAAAAAAAAAAAAAAAAAAAAGAAAGAAAGAAAAAGAAAGGTCTCTTCTAATTCTCCAGAGACTATCTATTATAGGCAAATCACTTTCAAGAAATTAGGTACAATTTGTGGTAAATTAACATTCCTGAGAGTGAATAGTGGCTGAATTTCTGCCAGAGAATGAAGCTGCCCTGGAGACTTACATATGATGCTAAACTTGAGCATCCAGGCAACTATCTGATGAAGTCATAAAAGACTCAAAAATGTACATGTGAAAGCCTATAAGAAAAAAAACTTCCCTCAAGTATGTACAGGAATTAGCAACAAAAAAGATGCAGAAGAATGGAAAGATCACTTAGTATAATATTTATTAGAAAACAAGCAAGTAGGGAGCACTGGGAGTAAAGAAACAGGATAATATGTAGAATGCCCTTACACTATCTCAATTTAGATCTAGCCTGAAAACTTTTCTATTTGCACCAACTATTCAGGTTTAGCTTCCTCTTTCCTGATGTTATAAAGGACTTTGAACTGACTGCTTGATGTTAAAAGCAGTGTATAAATTGAAACTCTATTATGCTTCAGAGCAGATAAAGATATTGCAAATGCAAAGAAAAACTTTCAAATGAGACACACTACAGCTGGAAATGCAAACCACATTAATCCAAGAAATTTTGGGGTTTAGTTCTGTTAAAGGAAGAGAGAGGTCAAGGGTGAAGTTTTAAAGAATATAGGAAGGGGTATGAAACAAAATCATAGAGGATAGTAAAATAGCTGAATAACAAATCAAAGTACCCACTGTCAGATAAGTCCAAGAAACCTGGCAGAAAGCCAGCAAATATGGTTGCAATATTAAAACAAGGGATGAAAATCATCAAGAAAATTACAGATACATTAAATGTCTGTATGCGGGGAGGGAAGGGGGCAAAAGTAAGTGACACAGAGGGAGTTGTCAGATGAGTGCATGAGGTTATATTTTACAGCACGTGCAGAACACTCTGGGTTTGTCACAGTTTCCACAGGGCAGCAATAAGGGCATTCTAATAATTAGATAAAATCTGGCCATACCGGAGTCATTGTGAGTTTTGACATTGACTCTGATAGCCAAGATTTCATTCATTAAGGGAGGACTTTAATACTCCCCTCAATGAGGTATCAAAAACCCCTATTATTTCAGTTTGTATAGGGGAAACTTGAACTCCAGTAGACAAAAGGTCATATTCTGCAAAAATGTTGCCCCTGTAAGGTCTAGAAACTTCCAATTTTAATAGTGTTTTAAGTATTGGTCAGATCTCTTCTCAGTCTTCTCTTCTCCAGGCTGAACAGACCCAACTCTCTCAGCCTTTCCTCACAAAGGAGACACTCCAGTCCCCTCATCATCTTTGTTGCCCTCCGCTGGACTCTCTCCAGTAGTTCTTTGTCTTTTGCAAACGGGCAAGCCCAGAACTGGACACAGTACTGCAGATGTGGCCTCACCAGGGCAGAGTAAAGGGAGAGGATAACCTCCCTCGACCTGCTGGTCACACTGTTCCTAATGCACCCCAAGATACCACTGGCCTTCTTGGCCACGAGGGCACACTGCTGGCCTATGGTCAACTTGTTGGCCGCCAGGACTCTCAGGTCCCTCTCCTCCGAGCTGCTCTCCAGCAGGTCAGCCCCCAGCCTGTACTGGCACGTGGGGTTATTCCTCCCCAACTGCAGGACCCTACACCTGCCTTTGTTGAACTTCATCAGGTTCCTCTCTGCCCAACTGTCTAGCCTGTCCAGGTCTCACTGAACGTGCTCCCTCCCCACATCCAGGTTGTTGATGAATAGGTTAAACAAGACCAGACCCAGAACTGACCCCTGGGGAGCACCACTAGCCAGAGGCCTCCAACCAGACTCTGCACCGCTGATCATGACCCTCTGAGCTCTGCCATTCAGCCAGTTCTCAATCCACCTCACTGTCCACTCATCCAACCCACACTTCCTGAGCTTCCCTATGTCTATGAGGATGCTAGGGAAGACAGTGCCAAAAGCCTTGTTGAAGTCAAGGTAGACAACATCCACTGCTCTCCCCTCATCTACCCAGCCAGTCATGCCATTATAGAGGGCTATCAGGTTGGTCAAGCATTACTTCCCCTTGGTGAATCCATGTTGACTACTCCTGATAACCTTCTTTTCCTCCAGTGGCTTAGATATGACATCCAGAATGAGCTGCTCCATTACTTTTCCAGGGATGGAGGTGAGGCTGACTGGCCTGTTGTTCCCTGGGTCCTCCTTCTTGCCCTTTTTGAAGAATGGAGTGACATCGGCTTTCCTCCAGTCCTCAGCCACCTCTCCTGTTCTCCATGACCTTTCAAAGATGATGGAGAGTGACTCAGCAATAACACTCAGGACTCATGGGTGCAGCCCATCAGGGCCCATGGATTTCTGAGTGTCCCATTTGCTTAAATGATCTTTAACTTGATCCTCCTCAACCAAAGGAAAGTCTTCCTTTCTCCAGGATTCTTCTCTTATTTCCAGGGTCTGGGATTCCTCAGAGTCTGCCTTAGCAATAAAGACTGAAGCAAAGGCAGCATTCAATAACTCCACCTTCTCTGTGCACTCTGTCACCAGGACACCCGTCCCATTCAACAGTGGGCCCACTTTTTCCCCAGCCTTCCTTTTGCTGCTGATGTATTTGTAGAAGCCCTTCCTGTTGCCTTTGACATCCCTTGCCAGATTTAATTCCAAGTGGACCTTAGGCTTCTTTGTCATGTCCCTGCATACTCTGAGAGCATTCCTATACTCCTCCCAAGTGGCCTGTCCAAGGCATAAGCATTTATTTGTATTACTTGAATGAACTGTGCATGACTTTTTTCTTTAAAGACATGCTTGTTGACTTGTTGAATACATGTCATATTAAACAATTATCGACAAAAATCCCTCTCAAATAAAATGCTGAGAGTACAACCTAGAACACTTCCCCCTTTTCACAGTTGAATACCCTGCTGAAATTAAAAGCCATGTGCTCTCTTTTATTTTTCCTGCTTGTGAAGCTAGTCTTGCTTTATTTGCTGCTTCCATTATTTGTTATGACATTGTGTTATCAAGATAGGAGATGTATATTAATTGCAGAAAATCTGGTGACTCATTCATTGTGGTGGTTATGGCTTGTAAATCTCCTGACGTGTGGAAATGAACATTACTCAGGAACTTAAGTGCTTCCTCACCTAGCTTTTGATTTCTGATGGTGCTTATAGAGATTTCCCATGTACTGTAACTGTCCAAAGCATGTGTAAAATGCATATCTGTATATACCTAAAGATGTTCCACGTAGGACAAAAAAAAAAAATAAATTTGTTTTTGGCTAATAAGGCCACAGATGAGAAGGGATTTTAAACATGATTGGACCCTCAACCTTACCTAAGTCTCATTTTCAGTGTATAAGGCATGTACAGACATTCACTGTGCAACTGGTTGGAACATCAAAGTGCTTCAGCCTCCAGACTCTGTTTTCAGCCAGTTGGAAGCACACTCTGCTTCCCCTAAAATAAGGACTATATAAGCACTCCACTTCATTCAAAATCACCAAAGCTTTGGATGCTTAAACCTTAGCTAAAAACTGCATGAGCTCAGTTAACTTTGGCTGAAAATGAAGGAGCAATAACAAGGTCAGTCCCGTTACCTGAGCTGCAGCTGCAAGGCTGTAGTTGTAGCTGGATGCAGGAAGGACGTCTGCATGTGCCTCAAGCTTCTTGGGCCTATTTCTAAACAATATACTTTTGATCTCCCAGATCGCCCGAAGTTTTAGCTTAATGTACTAACCCTCCATCTTGCTTTCTGCTGGGGCTTTCCTCATGACTATTTGTCCTGGAGTCTGGCAGTCTTTCCTAGTCAGCTTGTGCATGAATTATAACAATGTTCCTACTGCAGGGATCAACAAAACACCCTGTCTTATTAAAATCATGATTTTCAAACTTATTATTTATGTATAGAGTTGCCAGCTAATATGTTTTTTTTAGTAAGGTTGTTTGTTATATTTCATGCACTCCACATTCTGTTTCTGTGTCAGCCAGGGACCACTCTTCTGCAAGGACAGATCCTTTGTAAGGAAGAAATTAACCTGGCAAACAAAACTATTTATTCCAAAACATTTTTCAGTTCTTGACCAGCTGCAGGCTTAGGGTTGTATAGCCATAAACCATTGAGCCAGACTACAGTATTGTATATCAGCCTGGAGTCGAAAATAACTTCTTATTTTCTTTTCCCATAGGGAAAAAAAAAAACAAACAACTTTCTATTATTGGCCTAAGTTTGTACTTAGATTTATGTAAAATTAAGCTGGACGCATTTTTCCACATTTCTAATTGTTTCTTCACCTTTAACTACTATAAATAGAGCTGTATTACAGATGAGGGAGACAAAAAGGTTAAGTACCAATACATTAAAAATAAAAAAAACCCTCTTCAAAACACTTCTCAAATATGTACTGCACAGGTTACATGAAAGTAATTGGTATAAAAGTTTTATTTATGCTAAAATTGGCCAGGCTATATAATTCACCTTAAGCTGAACTATTATGGGTTTAGCAGGCATGGTGGCATCAGCTATACGGTTGGACTTGACAATCTTTGCGGTCTCTTCCAACCATAATGATTCTATGACTCTATGATTCTATGATTCAAGTCTTGGACTCCGAGTTTGACAGTGGGTAAGCAAATGCCAATGCATATATAACATACAAAAAAACAGTCAATCATCAGCTGTATTCACCAAGTAATTATGTAAGGCCATCATCTGCCTCTTTGTACCTATGCTTATGAGCTATGTCCTCACCATCTCTACCACATCTGCAGCCTGCAGCAACAACTCAGTGACTAAGGTGTAACCTATCCTGCAAAGGGGAACTCTCTAGGAGCAGCCTAGTGGTCTCCCCTTCTAAGACTATGCCCAGCTGTTGCTAGAAAGATAGACATATGCATAAAACTGGAACAGGATGTTATAAGGCTGTTGCCCATGATCAGTGCTCAGTTCTTGAAATTCAAGTAGATACTGAATTTGTTCATGTTCTCTTGAAGATAGTCACACAGTTCCAATGTGCTAAAAGTTCAGAGGTATCATAATGGAAAATCAATTAAAGAAAACAACATATTTTGTTGTCATAAAATCACAATATAACTCATAAAAGCATAATAACATTTTTAAACTTAAGAGTCTATGAAACACATAAAATAGCTGAAAGAAATGCCTTATTGGCATTCATTGAATGGGTTATTAGCTTAACACCTCAAAGCAAGGCAAATTTCCTGTGAACAAGATTTGGGTTTGCTGATCCTAAAGCACCTGTACCATTAAGAAAAAAAATCTGAAGGAAAAAAAAAAAACCACTAATGATGAGACTGAGTGCATGGTACTTTGTATGTAAAATACATTCTAGCATAGCACAAGACACAGGTATAAAAAAGTTACAAAAAAAGAAAGGAGAAATATATAGTTAAAAAATAAGGGTAGTAATATTTTATAAACATGGAAGTACAGGTGGGTTACTGCATGCTGGATAGTCACTTTCAGCAACTAGTAATGTTGTTATTTATTTTTAATTCTTAGGTATGCCTTTAAATGTTCACGTGATTATTCTTACTAACCCTACTATTGTTAAAAGCTCTACTGATCTGAATAGGGGCAAAGATTCAAGATTTGCAAAGTTCGGGTTGGTTGAGAACAAGATTACTTGCATCATCTAGTTAAAAATTGCTTCTCCATTGTCCACATATTTCTTTTTTTTTTTTCCCCCTAATAAATGGCTCACAAATATTGGCTATATTAGATGACAACCATAAGGCCTAAACACTTTTCTAAAAGGGATCCATCTAAAACTGTTAGAGACTGCCTCATGAAGACCTATGTATGACTTGTATTCTAGGAAAATGCATTTAAGTATGTGAACAATTTGAGCATTGAGTATATGAGTAAGTAATCAGTCCTTCCAAGATCAAGCCATAAATTTGCACAATTAAGAATTTTCCAGTATCTCAAGACTGGTATCATTCTATAGTTTAATACAAAAGATTCTTTTTCAGTTTTTGTCTATAGTTCAGGACGAAAAGAATATGCTTAAAATCATATATTTGAACAAAAAGGCACTAAATTAGAATATTTCCTTGAAAAGCATCTTATTACTAGAGAAGAATGCGATACATCTGAAGCAAGTTTCCTCTGAAGAAAAATTAAAAGGAAAACAAAAGTCTACAGAGAATTTGGGAGCTGATATGCAATAGGAAATGCATGTTTTTCACAGAATGAACATGGGGTTTATATCCTGTGGAAAGTAAGCAGCTGTCCTTGTCCTTCAGCCTCTCCATCCCTTGCATAGTACAGGACTTCTTTGTGTGGTTCGAGCATTTGGGAATTCCCAAATTCTCTAGAGCTCTCCCTATTTCTCCATGCCTCCCAATTCCTCCCATCCAGGAAACTGTTGTGGAAGAACTGAGGATACAAACCAGACTTTAACTAATGAAAATAATTAAATAATGTATTACTATTTGCACTCCTTTATCGTTAGTTCCAAAATGAAACGAGTAAATAAAGTTGTAGCCTAATTAAACCATATTCATTTTATCTTATCTGTTTCTCCCCAAGTGTCCAGGACAGCTGTACCTTACAAAACAGATAGCAGAGATGCTTAAGGAGTAAACTCTCATTAGGGAGGTACTATTAAGCATGTATCTTTTTGTATGCCGTACAAAAAAATGCAAAATGCAGTTTTACAACTCCTTTTGTAGCAAAGTACAAATAAGTTACTATTGAATAAAAAGGTAAAACAGAATAAAGATAATGTTGCCTGTTCATTGCTAGCATGAGATATTTCTCCAGTGACAAAAGCAAGGGAGTCCCACATGGAATGCTATTTCTGTGTTGTCATCTCTCACTGAGATACCACAAGTCCCAGCATATTTGGTGTTTTCCTTATCGTCCCCGCTGTAGTGATCACGTGCCTCTATAAGAATCCCAAATTTCACTCTAAAAAATACATGCTCTTGCATTCATTTTGGGGTGAGAATTGATTCATGACTGTTCACAGCTTGGGTTGCAGGCACATTTTCTAACCTACTTTAATGTCATTATCTAATAGCAATAAGAGATTTTGATAGCAAAAGCAACAACTCAGAACTGTAACCAGCTCACTCTACAGAAATTTAGCAGAAAAATCTGTATTTCAAGCACTTACCATGGCTGCTATTTCAAAAACCTGTGACTAGCACCTTATTTTATCCCTAAACATGTCATTTTGACTCATTCATCAAAAGCACTTACTTCAGTCTCAGCCAGCTGTAAAACCATTTGAGGTTATCTTGCCAGAGAAGGAGCCTTCATATCCTGCTTGACTTGAAAAGCACCTTTGCTCTTTACATACTGTAAGGTAAATACACTATAAAAATGCCAAGGCCTACCACAGTTCAGATATTTGGGAGCCTCATGAAGAAAAGACACACAGAGAACCTGAACAGATGCTGTCCATGAACTTTTCAAAGAATGCAAGAACATAATTCTTGCCTCTCTGAGGTGAGCAAGTCAGCAGCTCACTCCTAATTCACTCCTCTCTTAACAAGCTTACAGGGCAAACCACTACAGAGAAGAGGATGCTTTAAAGAGACCAACAGCAACCCCGCTCCTCAGCTGTGCTGTGAATCTTCTCAGGAGACAAGAGCTATGCATGGCCTTCCTTATGGTGCAGTATAGCATTTAATATTAAAAGCAAGTGGCAGCAACAACATAACTAAAAATTCCTTTAATTCCTTTTACTTTGCAAAGCAAAGGATGAACAGATTTGAACAATGTTCCTAAGAATAAAGAAAATACCTGATCGGGCTTCAGAGATGGTGCCTTTACAGTAAATGTTATGTCCATGTTGAGATTTCCCTACTCATGAAGACAGGGGTTCCTACCAGAAATGATAACAGATGCTTACATTTACCAGCATTAGCAGATGCCATTTTATTAAAGACAGCATTGGAATGAACTCCCTGAGTTTGAATTTCATAAAGTTTGTTAAGGAAATATTTTTGAAAAGAATGGAAGAAACTGTTTTAATGATGTTCACATGTTTCCCCTAAGAGTGAAAGTTGATATGTGCAGGCGTCGAAAGCATTACATGCTAATTTCATTAAAGTGGGGGAGGGTACCAAGAAAAAGCACAAAAGTAAATACTGTTGACCTCCCTGGCAAGAGGCCGAAAAGGAACCTGTTCTGGGAAGCCAAGACTTTTTTTTTGCCTCTGTAACAACTAGGTAGGTGATGGCTGTCTTGGAAAATTTATGGTTATCATTTTATTTATAGCAGATGTCCCCTAAAAGCAAACAGTTTTGCTTTGTGCTACACAAATCCTATGGATAATTACAAAATGTAACATGGAGGTTCAGTAATGCTGCAGACATCAACAGTATTTTTTAAAATGGATTATGAAAGAAAAGAGAAAAAAATGTCCTGATACTGATCTAAGGCTTGAAGATAAAAGGTTAATCAAAACAAGACTCTTGCCGATGCTTTCTAGAAACTTGTTGTTTTAAGGGGAAAAGGTAAAAGTTGAAACTTTGTATGGAGCCCACTAATTAAATTATCATTTACCCGAAACGAGTCTTGCAGTTCCAATAAAGATGATCAGATGCCAAAATAAGCCTTAAGTAGTATGAGTAGTTATGGTCAGAGACCTATAACCCAAGAGTTTATTTTGAATATGTATCTTTTTTTCAAGCAAGGGAACAGTCCTACTTGCATCTCCTGCTCTACTTAAGTAAAACAAGTTCAAATTATCAATTCCATTTTCTTAGTGGAACCTATATGATAGACCTCCCATTCATTTAAGCTATGGTACTTTTTTCCCTAAGAAGGCATTGCTGAGCTGCATCTTTCAGAAATTCCATCATCTCAAACCAACTAAAAGAATCAAGAACAATTAAACCAGACATTGTACTCCCACAGAAGAGTTTTACCAATAGAGAGGTTGATTAAAAAGGAAGTGCTACCTTTCTATATCAAAATTGTAATTTCCCAGGTTAAACTCTTTCCAGTTTCAAATATAAAATTTTATCCTTCAACTCCTTGGATGTGAACAAAATTGCTGTTCATGGGGTGTTCGCTTCCCTAATTTTTTTCCCCCAATTAGCGAAGTTCAAGGTGGAAATAAATGAATTTTTTGAAAATGAAATACAAATGGACAGAAACAATACATCTGTGAATTCACTGTTCATTATGCACGGTTTGTAAGAATGCGTGTTTCAAAAAGAAAGTCATTAAAGTAATACTGCTGTTCTGTTTTGCAGGTCTTCGTGACAGTTTAAGCAATAAAATGGTTTAATCTCTCTGGATTGCAAAAGCAGAAACCCCTGACAAGGACAGGAGATTGACAGAATTTGTAATAATATATTTTTGCCTATGTCACATATTTGTAATTTCAAGGACATGATTCACAATGACCCTATTGCAATGTTGTGTAGGCATTGTTCTACACTGATTTGCATTAACATCTACAGAAGAGTTTTCCTCTCTTAGTACTGCTTCAGAGGATATGCTTGTCATTAAAATTCTGGTCACAGATGTGGGTTAAAATATCTCTAACCTTTACAAATGTATTATGTGGCACTACTGACATAGCTTTTATTGCAGACAAAATCTATAACAAATTCTGTGTGTGACAGGAGAGGAACATGATTTTGTATTAAACTCAGATGATAGAGATGCATTCCTTGCTTGTACTTTTAAAATGTTTTGGATATAGTAACAACGAGTTAGGTTTTCTACTCTATTGCAGTTAAAAAGCCATTAAATCTATCAATTTTATTTTAGCTTTGGTGTTTTAATAATTTTTTCTTAAACTGACTTTCAGAAGAGGCCATAAAATGGTGGAAAGATCCCAACTCATTTCCAATCTCCGTTGAATCTATCAGAAGTAAACAAGAGATTAGTTTATTAGGATGGACTACCTAACATCTATAACTGAAAATGTTTTAAATACAGCCCACAACAATCTGCTTCTGTTTCCTAACTTCCATTGTTATTCGCATGTCTAAAAGGGTCTCACATTAAAGTACTTGTTTTCCAAGTAATTTTTGCACATCCCTCTGAATAAATAGCATCCTGAACATCACTTCAACATGCTCATACATGCAGTGGGAAGGTAGTACTTTCCCCATCGGTTATAGTAACAGTCCCCATTGGTTATAGTCACAGTATTGTCAGCCTGGATATGTTTACACAAGAAAGTTGCATCAGTTCGCAAACTGAAGGCATGCATTTAAACTAGCGTTTAACAGATTTAATTTTTTTTCTGCAAGAAGAGTACCTTTTTTTGCTTATTTTGACTGGGGTTGATTCCACCCTTGTGGTAAAATAATGGTTTCCATTGAATAAGGTGACAGTTTCCATTGGTAGTTATATTGGCGTAACTATCACTGAAATCTTAAAACCAGATCTACCACTGTAACTGTCATAAAGAATGGTGAGGCTGTCATTGTGCAGCTGGAGGAGAGGGCGTGCTGCAGGTTGAGACCTATACGTTGTAAGTTTATGGTTCTTACCATGTAGATTTGGAGACTTAACTGACTTGCTATGTCAAACATGCTCTTTAGGATGAGCCCATCCTAATGAGCATAATGCAATATAATCTTCCATTTCACAATATAGTAGACATCTGTATCAGAGCTTGTGACCATAGTCATGCATTGTCCACATGGTTATATTAATACAAAAGCTTACTACATTTTTTTTTTTAAAGAAAAGAGGGACACACTAAATGACTGTTGTGGTTTCAGCTGTCAGGGTGGACTCTGGCGAAGAGATGTATATTTATATTAGTGGATGATCTTTAACTACAACTCCTTTTCTTTGGGAAAAGAAGTTAGAGAAGGGGGAGAATTTAACCAAAGAATAAAATAAAATTAAATTAATTAAATTTAATTAAATTAACTACAAGCGGTTATGACATCTTTAGTTTCTACCCCAGGAACCAGGATACAACACCAGAAAAGATATAAGAAAATCCCATTCTAGTCACAGAGCTGGGCTACAAGGATGTGCTTGAGGCAAGAGGGGCAGTTCTGATGTGAGAGCCAGTGCCAGGGTTCTTCAGAATCAGTCCAAATGAGTATGTGCGAACAGAGAAATGCTTGTGAACGGCAAGGAGGATTTCATTCAGATGCCACCAGATCTCTGGATATTTGATTCTCAAGCAGTTCTCTCTCCTTGCACAATCTCTGGCTCCTTGGACGTCCAGGAACAGTCTGGGGTTATGGAGTAATTCACTGCACATGCAGGGACGAATAAGCTCTTTGAAAAGTTCACACAATTGTCTGTGGACCCTTGGTGAAGCAGTCTGTATTGACAGTAATGAAGACAGAGAGAAAATTGCACAAAATTTTGTTATTTAGTAATACTTAGTGATGAAAGGGTGTGGGGGAAAGAATCAAACAAAAGGCAAAGAAAAGGTGGCATGGGAAGTTACAGAATTACTAAATTTTCGATGGGTTGAGGGGTGGGATTTGGCTGATTAAGATGATACACACTTGATTTTGAAGGCTTCCAATGCCTGTTTTCACAGAGAAGGGAGGCATTTTGAAAAGGAATTGCCAGTCTGTGGTGTATCAAAAATATATGTTGTTCAGCACTGAGGTGTTGTTCAGTGTGTACTGCTCACCAGTTCTGACATGAGACAGTGGTTGTTCAGAGCTAGAAGAGTAACCTCCAGTGCACTAACTGTACACTCAGAACACAAGCAGGAAAAGTGAAAGAAACCACTCACTCTCTAACTGCTATGCTCTTCTTATTTAACCCTTCCTTCAGTACAGCAAGAATTTGTCACAGTAATTGGAGACTGGATATTCAAATGTAAGAGCTGGGATATGGCCCACCACTGAGTTGCCATCTGCACCTCTACACTCACTACAAGGCTGCTGTATGCTGGCACACTACTGAGAGCTGAGGAATAGGTCATGATAACAGATGCTTTGGGCCCCATAGGTGGGTAGTCAATTCTTCCCAGGGCCCTCTCGCAGTTAATGTTGGTTTGTAACGTCTTAAGTCAGCTTCTGTTAGTAGCAAACCCTACATAAGTATGTATATATTTTGACATTCTGACTTAGACACTGCAGAATGTATACTTAGTGACTCATACCATTGTCTGGAAAAGAGTGAACTAAAATCAAGAATTCTCAAACTATTTCAGTGTTTCAAATTATTTAATTGATGAGTTTTCAACCCCTCTGAACTCAGACTAATAAGGTGGCCAGAGAGCTGTAAAACAAAATCTTTGTAAAATAAAGTATTTGACCAGTGATAGCAATGAAATGTTTCTTTCGAGAATTGCAAGAATGTGAGGGGCTTCTTGAAAGAGGATTATGTAGATAAAAGGTTCCCAACCCTGCTGCTGAATTTTCTCTGCAATTCACTTATCTAATAAGATTATGGGAACAGATATCAATTTTTTGTTGTTGTTTTGAATTTGTTTAATTTAGTCATGATGCTAAATCATTTCCAGAATCCTACATGGAGTATAGTAATTTGAGATGTGCAGAGCATACTAGATGAGGCCTTTTCTAAATATCAAATTTCCCTATGTGTAGAATAGGAAGAATGATGTTAAAGCTACTTTTTTGAGAAATTCTAAAGACTGAGAAATTCTAAAGAAAAGTGTTGTATGAAAAATATACTTATATAATGTTTGTATTACAATACATTTCCAAACAATGTTTATATAAAAATACATAGTATTAATAATAAACTTCCTTATATTATTGAATTTTAAGTTATATTTTATTAACTATATGATTAATACACATTTTAATATCAACAGCAGAAACCTGATGAAAAATGCTTTTAAGATTTTCATTTACTGTTACTCACTTTCTGTCAGGTTCTAACACTACTGACAGCAGTTTCATAAAGACGTTAATGAATTTTACATGATATTCATGAGAATGAATGTATTTCTCATCAAATAAGATGTACAAGATTCTGGCCAGAAAAGAGTAACTGAGATTGCAAAAATACTAGAATGTGGTACATTTCTGAGAGAACAATTTGCAGCATGCATAGGAGAAAGCTGATAGCATTTGTTCATATTGTAAATTATATAATTCTTCTCCATGTAGTATACTTCTACTGAAAGAGAAGGAAAGAGAATTTGCCTTGCTTTAATGCCTTTTTCAGGAGTGCTGAACACAGATGGATACATTTGTATCAGTCTAAAATTATGTGGCAAAGAAGACAGAAATCTGCTATAAATAAAATTCCAAGCCATTTCAGTCTTCACTGTCATTAAATGCTGATGAAAAAAAAATTTAATGTTTTTTCATCATAAACAACTACAATAAAAACCTATTTTTATTTCATTTTGCTCTGGTAGAAGCAAATGCAGACAAATATTATTGAATTTCTTTCTATTTTTGTCAAAAGAATAATTTTATTTCTTAATTATAACAAATATTTTTGTTCCATTTTCTACTTGATTTTCAGTAATCTGTTTCCTTTAAATACAGTCTATCTTTACAGCTACAAGAACAAATTCAGCCTGATTCAGACGTGTGACTTACCATTGAAGTCAACAGAGCTGTCTCCATATGACATGGATTTTTCTTTCCATCTCTCCGTCTGTCATATATAGTCATGTCAGTGTGATTCAAGATGAATAAGCTCTCAGCACAGGCCAGAATCTGTGAGGTGCTGAGTGCCCTAAACTCAAAAAAGCTTCAAAGGAACCACTCATTACCTCCTAGCATATCTGGCTCTAAATACAGTATTTCCTTGTATTTCTCCATAATTACCTTAGGAAATACTTTGAATAGCACAAATATTGAGTTTAGCCAACTGCCAGAGCCAGTCTTAGTATTTTTGGATAGATCTGTGAAAAGTTGCATTTGCCTCATTTTTTGTTTCTTTTGACAGCCTTTTTCTCTCCACTTCCTTCTCCCCCATGAACATGTAACAATTTTTGTTCACAGAATTGTGCCCAATAAACACAAAACGGCCCTTAGAGATTTTGGGGGGGATAAGACATGGACTTACTCTACACACAAAGGCTGAACATACACAAAATGCACGTGCATTCCTCTGTCTCTCAGTTTTGTTTTGGGGCAGGCGATATTTATATTCCCTACAATACTTTATTTTTGCAAAAGCAGAATCCAGCTGCCGCTAACTGTCATCAGCTTGAAGTAGTCCCTGGCATCATAAAGGAAAATGCTAGCAACAAACTTATTTCCCCTCTCCATGAATCGAAATGTTCCTCTCCTTTCCCAGTCATCCCACATCAGTCAATGTTCACAGCAACCATTCCTCCGAGAGCAAATTTTTTAAAACTTGCCAGGTACACCTAATAGAACTTTATAAATTAATATTATTCCTGCATGGTGAATTTTGGAACTAAACTCACTAATGTAGCAAAGACTCGCTTACAGATATAGATAAGGGCAAGAAGCAGAGCTGGGTTATTTCAGCCTGAGCCAGGACTGGCAGAGGAGAGAGCTCTGCTCTGCAACCTATGCTCTCTTTCCATACCTTGAAACAGTGCCTAGACATGACACAGCTGAACCTGCCCTCAGCTTCTTCCAGCTACTCAATACTGTCATAAGAGGCAGCACATTTGACAATCTGACCCAAAATAATCCAAATTACATTTGCACCAATAAATATATATAAGGGTTCTAAATGAGAACAAATGAACATAATCCTGCTCATTCCTTCCCAGGGTTTGCAAGGAGATGAGGTGTCTGCATAAATCAGATCTGCTGAATAAAGTGCTGGTATTGTAATAAATCCATGAATATTAATGACAGGACAAAGCATACAACAAAGAGTCATGAGAGAGTGACACTGTAACGAAAAGGTGGATAAGATTTACACTCTTCATGGAGTAATTTCTTTGCATTACATAACCCAGTGGAAACAGCTAAAGTGGTTGCTTAAATTCAATCTTCAATATTGCTTCTCTGCAAAAATAAATGTGATGAATTAAAAAGTAAGACTTGCATGAATAGGATTGCCTGAATTCGTGAGCAAACAGAAAACTAACCTAGAAAGATTTCTTTAGAAACCGATTTACTGATTTGTTTGACCTTATTAGCTCTTCTTTAGCAATTTCATTGATTTCTGCCCATCAGCCCTCTGTTTCAAATCAGCTTCAAGACTTATAGGGAACAGAGTTTGGTAGTATGCAAATCACTTTTAATGAAAAAGAGCTTCCTAAAGGCAGCCAGAGAACTGAAAGATTTAATTCATCTAGGCGCTAAAATTCATGTCTGCCTAAACTGTTTTCAATCACTTCTGAAAGGGAGAAGAGGATTTAGATTGCTAAAACAAGAAGTGAGAGGAAATAATAAAAATAATTTGGGAAACAGGAGTCCCTGGTCAAAAAAAAAAAAAAAAAAAAAAAAAAAAAAAAAGTTAGATTTTCCATTACAAACTCCTGGGATGAGATTTTCAGAACAATGTCATCATAGACACCAAATTGCCACTAATTTTAATGGTAAATGGTTATCAACATCCACTAGCTGCTTGTGAAAAATATCTCAAAAGAAATGTGTTTATCTTTGGCACTGCAATCCCAGCACTGCTCCCAATACTCAGCTGGAATAACAGATCACAGATCCATTTAATTAATCCATGTCCTCTGGAAACTTGCTGTTGCTGCTTCACATGTGGAACCTCAGTTTAAAGGTAAAATGGGGGGGGTGGGGGTCCTGCCTACCCTAGGTCACCTGGATTGCTCTTTGAAGGAATGGCTCTTTCTCTCTCTCCCTTTTGAATACAGACATAGTTAGAAAGAGAAGGCTCACAGTTTGTATTAAAATTAGTTATTTAATGCTGGGTTTTATTAATATGCTCCAGAATTAGCAAGCAACTTAAAATTCCTAGTCTTTAAAAATATATTTCTTTAGTCAGATCTTTGGTCTTAATCCCATGAAATAAATACATATGTTTAATTTTATGTATTGTGTCCAGTTACACTGAAATTACTACAGACTGAAAATAAGAAACTAAAGAATAGCCTAAACCTTTCAGGAACCAAAATATGAAATGGGAACATTCTTGGTTGAGTGTTATTTAATGTAATTGATTATGATATTGTTCCTGAAATTAAATAGCGAATCTCAAAATGGTACTTGCAAAATGAACATTTCGTATATTAAAATACTGCATTGGCAATTGGGGAGAAGAGAGGAGATTGCTGTATGATATTGGTACAAACATTATTGCATCCACTTGATTAATCTTCTGTTGCACTGCATGGACCGAAACCAACAGAGTTTGCTGGGGAGGATTAAGCAGGAAAAGAAACAACTTGAACAAATGCCAGGAAAATACCAAAAGTCTCCAAGTCAATCAGTCACTGAAAATGCCTATCTGTCATGTTAACAGACCTCTTTTTTCAATTGCAAAGACAAAGGTCAGGAAGTGGTGAAGTCATTACGCAGTCCTAAACTGCAGATCCAGACAGAGTGGTGAGCAGCCTCTGTGGGAGGACCTGGTGCTCCGGGGAGATAGTCTAAGGTGCAGAAGTTGGGGCAGGGAAGAGAGTTAAAAGGGCTTACAGGGGAACATGTCAGGGAAGTCCTGATGCAGGTAAGGAGGCAAAGACCTGGGGAGGATGATTTAGATTTCACTGCCACTCATAAAGGGAGTGAATTATCAGATATCCAGCTCACTCCTTGAGCCATTCCAGCAATTAAAGGCAGAAACACTAACTCTGTATGTACAGAGAGGAGACACTTGATCTTTTGTACTGACAATAGACTGATTCTTTTGTCTTGTCTGATGACATCATATCCATGAGACACAAGTGGAAGAAGCCCCAAGTAGCTTTGAAAATACAGCTACGCTTACATGAATATCCACAAATCCCTTTCTTTCACGGAGTTTAGCGGATGTCATTTGCTTCAGTTGGTCATCCAAAAAAAGATGTGATAAAGCTGATAAAGCTCATCGAATGTCATACTGTAATATCAAGCAATGTAATCAGATGTGATGACTACAGTTTTGAGAACTCACTGTGAATTCTGATACATAATCTTGAATATTAGTACATAACACTTCTGAAATAGAGGGTTTCTAAAATTTGTGCTAATCTTGGTAAAACAGTATCCCACATTAAACAAATTGAATGTCTTATTTTTTTTGTTTATCATTCTTGCTGAACTCATTCATACACATCCAAATTTAAAAGAGCAAAACTACAGGTACTTTAGAAATTTAACATAATCGTTGCAAGGAATAGCTGGCCTTCTGAGGTGGAGAATAAAGACAGAATAGATCTATGAAAAGAAAATCAAAATCTAAAATTATTTTTTTTCTAACAATTCAAAAAGATAGGCATGTTTAGTTTCCATAGTTTTTGTAATATTTGTTTTCAATTTGCTTTAAAAAAAAAAAATTATTGGAAAGTGGATAAGAATACAACTATTAGTAGAATAAACTTTTCCATATTGCCTTTTTTGCCTCTGTAATTATGATGTTTATGGGTGGCGTTGTTACATACTGGTATTTGGAAGTCTATGGCATTATACATTCTTCTGTCACCTGGTATTTATGGTAGTTTTTGTTTCCCCATGTGGCATTCTTCAGAGTCCTTTTTGGTGCTCAGAGCCTCACAAGGTATAAAACTGTTTCTCATTATAAATTCAGAGGGTCATTTAGCATAATTATGCATAACATGGTATCTATATGAAGGCATTCTGTCTTTTATAAGGAGATATATTGTCTTGTTTTATTTCTTCTGCTTTCTTTTCTTGCTTTCTTTTTTCCATACCCCCTTTTCAACCATTTCTTAATTTTACTAGACTATATTAAAAAAACTGTTAATACTACTATTCTTGCTCCTTAACTAATGAAATTAAACAAATCTTCTGTTTGATCATTTCTTGCCTTAGTCTGGTTAAAAAATGTGTTTTGTTTCCTTTTGAGCAGGGTAACAGACTGGAATGGAGAAATGTGTTGAGGCCATTTATATGCAGATGATCTGCTGTCCTGCTTCTTTGAGTAGGTGCCATAAATTAGCATCCAAATTTTGCTACAATTTTGTCAGTTGTTTTTTTTTTTAATTCATTTCATATGTATTTAATCCCACATCAGTCTCAGTTGTTCTGCAATATGTGCCATATTGTAGCAGCTTTTTAGCTGCCACTGATGATTTTCACATTCCTTTAGTGTGAGGTTTTAATTCTACTAACACTTTTGTTAATGAAATACATTTCACTTAATGGAATTAAATGCATAGCCTGTCTATTGCTCATTACACTATACAGTCTTAGAGTTTGGATTTAAATTTCACACTTCTATAAAGATTATCCTTCACATTTTTGCGTAACAGGCAATCTCTGCTTTATATAAAGTGTGGGAAAGCTGTCATTACAAGTAAAATACCAGCAACAGTTTCAGTGTTCTCTGGAAAGTTCTATTTTATTCCTTTTTCTTATGTTACCAAATACGTTTAAAATGCATTTTCTACCATTTCTTTCTGTGGGGTTTGAAAGGCTGAACTAGCAATTTGATAACCTACAGGCATCATAGGTAAATCTAAAACCATTCAGAGCATCCATTTTTCCATTTTTTATACAGATTATAAAACTACTTCAGAGATCCTCTCCAAATTAAGAAAAAAACCATACATATCTGCAAGCATATAGAAGAATTAAAGTAATAACTGAATTTATCAATGAGATAGTTTCTCACCAGACACGAACTTCCCTTTTTTCATAGATTGCAAATTTTGTGAAAAATCTATCGAACATTTTTTTTAATTAAATTTTTGTTGGGATATGGATTCTCAGCTTCTGAGTGGATTAGTTTGGGGGTGAATTCCACGCATGACCTAGTCTCTCCTTGGCAGGTTAGACTTGAACTGTCTCCAGGCTGAAACCTGAGGACAGGTTGCTGTTCAGACAGGTTGTTTCTGAGATGGTTCACTTTGTCTTTTATGAAGATTTTGGTACAAGTTGGGGTATAAAAAGAAAAACCTTTGGCAATTGCAGGTTTAGTTGTAGGATTCTTTTCTAGCTTTGTCCTGGACCTACAGACTTTGTGATAAAGGCCTCTACAGAATGGGCCCTTTGGACTTCTTATAGTTGAAAAACAGGGTATCTACCTGTCCTGGTTTGGCTAAAACAGGACTATTTCTCCATTCAGGAGTTTTTTCATTCAGTTAGGTTTCTTCTGAGTAACTGCACTTTCTGAAAGTGCAGCTAACCTGTTTTTCAGACAGTGTCTGCTTTCAGATTTGATAACACTTGATGCTTATTGTTGCTACTGAAGTATTAGTGGGATTGGTATGCAGAAAGGCCCACATTTACACTTATTCCTCTGGGAACCAAGGTCGCTGCTGGCTTTCTTAATTTAAACAAGTGAAAACTTGTAAAAGGGTCACACTTGCTGAACC